>NC_091197.1:667245-766691 GCF_040958095.1 Procambarus clarkii | reverse complement strand
AAAATCAGGAACATTTTAGTTAATTGTAATGAAAACACATTGATTTGTATCATTTGTATTGGAAACAACATTGTCATATGTTTTTTCTTATATATAAATAATACGAAACCTCGCTCTATGATTTGAAGGTAAAATCCTCATACATGGTAAAATATGACTTTTTCACGTTAATCATGTAGTTTTGATATTACGTATATATTCATTTTACCAATATTTCGATACTATTTCATGTAGTATCACGATATGTGATTTGGCCTTCAAATCTCAGAATTTCGCATAATATTGCATTTTAAGCAAGTTTTTTCTTGCATTTTGTTTCGTACGAAAATCATCGAATTTAGCAATATTTTGACGTTTATCATCCCTTTTCCTTTATGTAATTTAAACAAAATATCATCGAATTAGGCAATATTTTGCAGTTTTTCCATGTTTATGTGAATTTTCAGTTTATTGGTATTAATTCATTATATGTACGATAAAAATGATGCAAACCATAATAATTATGAATAATGATTAAAATGATTAGATAATAACCTTAAATACTTCATTTTCAATCAACTATTTGTTTCTCGTTAAAATACTGAGTAAGATATTGAAAAGTTGAGAATTCGTTTTTATTGCATATATCGACGTTTCAGCCGGATTAGAGCGGTTTTACGTGTACATCTTCCCTCGGTAGTATAAACGGAAAATCAGGAACATTTTAGTTAATTCTAATGAAAACACATTGATTTTTATCATTTGTATTGCAAACAACATTGTCATATGTCTTTTCTTGGATCTAAATAATACGAAACCTCGCGCTATGATTTGAAGGTTAAAATCTTCAAATATGGTAAATAGTGACTTTTTCACGTTTTCATGTAGTTTGATACTACGTAAATATATTCATTTTTACCAATATTTCGATTCTATTTCATGTAGTATCACGATATGTGATTTGGCCTTCAATCTCAGAATTTTGCATAATATTGCATTTTAAGCAAGTTTTCTTGCATTTTGTTTCGTACGAAAAATCATCGAATTTAGCAATATTTTGACGTTTATCATCCTTTTTTCCTTTATGTGACTTAAACAAATATCATCGAATTAGGCAATATTTTGCATTTTTCCACGTTTTGTGAATTTTCAGTCTATGGGTATTAATTCATATATACGATAAAAATTATGCAAACACATAATTGATTTAGATAATAACCTTAAATACTTCATTTTCAATCATCTATTTGTTTCTCGTTAAAATACTGAGTAAGATATTGAAATTGAGAAATTCGGTTTTTATTGCATTTACGACGTTTCAGCCGGATTAGAGCGGTTTTACGTGTACATCTTCCTCGGTAATATAAACGTAAAATCAGGAACATTTTAGTTAATTGTAATGAAAACACATTGATTTTTATCATTTGTATTGCAAACAACATTGTCATATGTCTTTTCTTGGATCTAAATAATGCGAAACCTCGCTCTATGATTTGAAGGTAAAATCCTCATATATGGTAAATAGTGACTTTTTTCACGTTAATCATGTAGTTTGATATTACGTAAATATATTCATTTTTACCATATTTCGATACTATTTCATGTAGTATCACGATATGTGATTTGGCCTTCAAATCTCAGAATTTCGCATAATATTGCATTTTAAGCAAGTTTCTTGCATTTTGTTTCGTACGAAAAATCATCGAATTTAGCAATATTTTGACGTTTATCATCCCCTTTTCCTTTATGTAATTTAAACAAAATATCATCGAATTAGGCAATATTTTGCAGTTTTCCATGTTTTATGTGAATTTTCAGTTTTATTGGTATTAATTCATTATATGTACGATAAAAATGATGCAAACACATAATAATTATGAATAATGATTAAAATGATTAGATAATAACCTTAAATACTTCATTTTCAATCAACTATTTGTTTCTCGTTAAAATACTGAGTAAGATATTGAAAAGTTGAGAATTCGGTTTTTATTGCATATATCGACGTTTCAGCCGGATTAGAGCGGTTTTACGTGTACATCTTCCCTCGGTAATATAAACGGAAAATCAGGAACATTTTAGTTAATTCTAATGAAAACACATTGATTTTTATCATTTGTATTGGAAACAACATTGTCATATGTCTTTTCTTGGATCTAAATAATACGAAAGCTCGCTCATGATTTGAAGTTAAAATCCTCAATATGGTAAAATAGTGACTTTTTCACGTTAATCATGTAGTTTGATATTACGTAAATATATTATTTTTACCAATATTTCGATACTATTTCATGTAGTATCACGATATGTGATTTGGCCTTCAAATCTCAGAATTTCATAATATTGCATTTTAAGCAAGTTTTCTTGCATTTTGTTTCGTACGAAAAATCATCGAATTTAGCAATATTTTGACGTTTATCATCCCCTTTTCCTTTATGTAATTTAAACAAAATATCATCGAATTAGGCAATATTTTGCAGTTTTTCCACGTTTATGTGAATTTTCAGTTTATTGGTATTAATTCATTATATGTACGATAAAAATGATGCAAACACATAATAATTATGATTAATGATTAAAATGATTAGATAATAACCTTAAATACTTCATTTTCAATCATCTATTTGTTCTCGTTAAAATACTGAGTAAGATATTGAAAAGGGGAGAAGTTCGTTTTTTATTGCATATATCGACGTTTCAGCCGGATTAGAGCGGTTTTACGTGTACATCTTCCCTCGGTAATGTGAACGGAAAATCAGGAACATTTTAGTTAATTGTAATGAAAACACATTGATTTTTATCATTTGTATTGGAAACAACATTGTCATATGTCTTTTCTTGGATCTAAATAATACGAAAGCTCGCTCTATGATTTGAAGTTAAAATCCTCAAATATGGTTAAATAGTGACTTTTTTCACGTTTAATCATGTAGTTTGATACTACGTAAATATATTCATTTTTACCAATATTTCGATTCTATTTCATGTAGTATCACGATATGTGATTTGGCCTTCAAATCTCAGAATTTCGCATAATATTGCATTTTAAGCAAGTTTACTTGCATTTTGTTCGTACGAAAAATCATCCAATTTAGCAATATTTTGACGTTTATCATCCCCTTTTCCTTTATGTATTTAAACAAAATATCATCGAATTAGGTAATATTTTGTCGTTTTTCCACGTTTATGTGAATTTTTCAGTTTATTGGTATTAATTCATTATATATACGATAAAAATAATGCAAACACATAATAATTATGATTAATGATTAAAATGATTAGATAATAACCTTAAAACTTCATTTTCAATCAACTATTTGTTTCTCGTTAAAATACTGAGTAAGATATTGAAAAGGGGAGAAGTTCAGTTTTTATTGCATATATCGACGTTTCAGCCGGATTAGAGCGGTTTTACGTGTACATCTTCCCTAGGTATATAACGGAAAATCAGGAACATTTTAGTTAATTCTAATGAAAACACATTGATTTTTATCATTTGTATTGGAAACAACATTGTCATATGTCTTTTCTTGGATCTAAATAATACGAAACCTCGCTCTATGATTTGAAGTAAAATCCTCAAATATGGTAAAATAGTGACTTTTTTCACGTTAATCATGTAGTTTGATATTACGTAAATATATTAATTTTTACCAATATTTCGATACTATTTCATGTAGTATCACGATATGTGATTTGGCCTTCAAATCTCAGAATTTTCGCATAATATTGCATTTTAAGCAAGTTTTCTTGCATTTTGTTTCGTACGAAAAATCATCGAATTTAGCAATATTTTGACGTTTATCATCCCCTTTTCCTTTATGTATTTAAACAAAATATCATCGAATTAGGCAATATTTTGCAGTTTTTCCACGTTTATGTGAATTTTCAGTTTATTGGTATTATTCATTATATGTACGATAAAAAATGATGCAAACACATAATAATTATGATTAATGATTAAAATGATTAGATAATAACCTTAAATACTTCATTTTCAATCAACTATTTGTTTCTCGTTAAAATACTGAGTAAGATATTGAAAAGGAGAATTCGTTTTTATTGCATATATCGACGTTTCAGCCGGATTAGAGCGGTTTTACGTGTACATCTTCCCTCGGTAATATAAACGGAAAATCAGGAACATTTTAGTTAATTCTAATGAAAACACATTGATTTTTATCATTTGTATTGGAAACAACATTGTCATATGTCTTTTCTTGGATCTAAATAATACGAAACCTCGCTCTATGATTTGAAGGTAAAATCCTCAAATATGGTAAAATAGTGACTTTTTCACGTTAATCATGTAGTTTGATATTACGTAAATATATTCATTTTTACCAATATTTCGATACTATTTCATGTAGTATCACGATATGTGATTTGGCCTTCAAATCTCAGAATTTCGCATAATATTGCATTTAAGCAAGTTTTCTTGCATTTTGTTTCGTACGAAAATCATCGAATTTAGCAATATTTTGACGTTTATCATCCCCTTTTCCTTTATGTAATTAAACAAAATATCATCGAATTAGGCAATATTTTGCAGTTTTTCCACGTTTATGTGAATTTTCAGTTTATTGGTATTATTCATTATATATACGATAAAATGATGCAAACACATAATAATTATGATTAATGATTAAAATGATTAGATAATAACCTTAAAACTTCATTTTCAATCAACTATTTGTTTCTCGTTAAATACTGAGTAAGATATTGAAAAGGGGAGAAGTTCAGTTTTTATTGCTATATCGACGTTTCAGCCGGATTAGAGCGGTTTTACGTGTACATCTTCCCTAGGTAATATAAACGGAAAATCAGGAACATTTTAGTTAATTCTAATGAAAACACATTGATTTTTATCATTTGTATTGGAAACAACATTGTCATATGTCTTTTCTTGGATCTAAATAATACGAAACCTCGCTCTATGATTTGAAGGTAAAATCCTCAAATATGGTAAATAGTGACTTTTTCACGTTAATCATGTAGTTTGATATTACGTAAATATATTATTTTTACCAATATTTCGATACTATTTCATGTAGTATCACGATATTGATTTGGCATTCAAATCTCAGAATTTCGCATAATATTGCATTTTAAGCAAGTTTTCTTGCATTTTGTTCGTACGAAAAATCATCGAATTTAGCAATATTTTGACGTTTATCATCCCTTTTCCTTTATGTAATTTAAACAAAATATATCATCGAATTAGGCAATATTTGCAGTTTTTCCACGTTTATGTGAATTTTCAGTTTATTGGTATTAATTCATTATATGTACGATAAAAATGATGCAAACACATAATAATTATGATTAATGATTAAAATGATTAGATAATAACCTTAAATACTTCATTTTCAATCATCTATTTGTTTCTCGTTAAAATACTGAGTAAGATATTGAAAAGGGAGAAGTTCGTTTTTATTGCATATATCGACGTTTCAGCCGGATTAGAGCGGTTTTACGTGTACATCTTCCCTCGGTAATGTAAACGGAAAATCAGGAACATTTAGTTAATTCTAATGAAAACACATTGATTTTTATCATTTGTATTGCAAACAACATTGTCATATGTCTTTTCTTGGATCTAAATAATACGAAAGCTCGCTCTATGATTTGAAGTTAAAATCCTCAAATATGGTTAAATAGTGACTTTTTTCACGTTTATCATGTAGTTTGATACTACGTAAATATATTATTTTTACCATATTTCGATTCTATTTCATGTAGTATCACGATATGTGATTGGCCTTCAAATCTCAGAATTTCGCATAATATTGCATTTTAAGCAAGTTTACTTGCATTTTGTTTCGTACGAAAAATCATCGAATTTAGCAATATTTTGACGTTTATCATCCCCTTTTCCTTTATGTGATTTAAACAAAATATCATCGAATTAGGCAATATTTTGCCGTTTTTCCACGTTTATGTGAATTTTCAGTTTATTGGTATTAATTCATTATATATACGATAAAAATATGCAAACACATAATAATTATGATTAATGATTAAAATGATTAGATAATACCTTAAAACTTTCATTTTCAATCAACTATTTGTTTCTCGTTAAAATACTGAGTAAGATATTGAAAAGGGGAGAAGTTCAGTTTTTATTGCTATATCGACGTTTCAGCCGGATTAGAGCGGTTTTACGTGTACATCTTCCCTAGGTAATATAAACGGAAAATCAGGAACATTTTAGTTAATTCTAATGAAAACACATTGATTTTTATCATTTGTATTGGAAACAACATTGTCATATGTCTTTTCTTGGATCTAAATAATACGAAACCTCGCTCTATGATTTGAAGGTAAAATCCTCAATATGGTAAAATAGTGACTTTTTCACGTTAATCATGTAGTTTGATATTACGTAAATATATTAATTTTTACCAATATTTCGATACTATTTCATGTAGTATCACGATATGTGATTTGGCCTTCAAATCTCAGAATTTCGCATAATATTGCATTTTAAGCAAGTTTTCTTGCATTTTGTTTCGTACGAAAAATCATCGAATTTAGCAATATTTTGACGTTTATCATCCCCTTTTCCTTTATGTATTTAAACAAAATATCATCGAATTAGGCAATATTTTGCAGTTTTTCCACGTTTATGTGAATTTTCAGTTTATTGGTATTATTCATTATATGTACGATAAAAATGATGCAAACACATAATAATTATGATTAATGATTAAAATGATTAGATAATAACCTTAAATACTTCATTTTCAATCAACTATTTGTTTCTCGTTAAAATACTGAGTAAGATATTGAAAAGGGGAGAAGTTCGTTTTTATTGCATATATCGACGTTTCAGCCGGATTAGAGCGGTTTTACGTGTACATCTTCCCTCGGTAATATAAACGGAAAATCAGGAACATTTTAGTTAATTCTAATGAAAACACATTGATTTTTATCATTTGTATTGGAAACAACATTGTCATATGTCTTTTCTTGGATCTAAATAATACGAACCTCGCTCTATGATTTGAAGTAAAATCCTCAAATATGGTAAAATAGTGACTTTTTCACGTTAATCATGTAGTTTGATATTACGTAAATATATTCATTTTTACCAATATTTCGATACTATTTCATGTAGTATCACGATATGTGATTTGGCCTTCAAATCTCAGAATTTCGCATAATATTGCATTTTAAGCAAGTTTTCTTGCATTTTGTTTCGTACGAAAAATCATCGAATTTAGCAATATTTTGACGTTTATCATCCCCTTTTCCTTTATGTAATTTAAACAAAATATCATCGAATTAGGCAATATTTTGCAGTTTTTCCACGTTTATGTGAATTTTCAGTTTATTGGTATTATTCATTATATGTACGATAAAATGATGCAAACACATAATAATTATGATTAATGATTAAAATGATTAGATAATAACCTTAAATACTTCATTTTCAATCAACTATTTGTTTCTCGTTAAAATACTGAGTAAGATATTGAAAAGGAGAAGTTCGGTTTTTATTGCATATATCGACGTTTCAGCCGGATTAGAGCGGTTTTACGTGTACATCTTCCCTCGGTAATATAAACGGAAAATCAGGAACATTTTAGTTAATTCTAATGAAAACACATTGATTTTTATCATTTGTATTGCAAACAACATTGTCATATGTCTTTTCTTGGATCTAAATAATACGAAACTCGCTCTATGATTTGAAGTTAAAATCCTCAAATATGGTTAAATAGTGACTTTTTTCACGTTTATCATGTAGTTTGATACTACGTAAATATATTCATTTTTACCAATATTTCGAACTATTTCATGTAGTATCACGATATGTGATTCGGCCTTCAAATCTCAGAATTTCGCATAATATTGCATTTTAAGCAAGTTTTCTTGCATTTTGTTTCGTACGAAAAATCATCGAATTTAGCAATATTTTGACGTTTATCATCCCCTTTTCCTTTATGTGACTTAAACAAAATATCATCGAATTAGGCAATATTTTGCAGTTTTTCCACGTTTATGTGAATTTTCAGTTTATTGGTATTAATTCATTATATGTACGATAAAAATAATGCAAACACATAATAATTATGATTAATGATTAAAATGATTAGATAATAACCTTAAAACTTTCATTTTCAATCAACTATTTGTTTCTCGTTAAAATACTGAGTAAGATATTGAAAAGGGAGAAGTTCAGTTTTTATTGCATATATCGACGTTTCAGCCGGATTAGAGCGGTTTTACGTGTACATCTTCCCTAGGTAATATAAACGGAAAATCAGGAACATTTTAGTTAATTCTAATGAAAACACATTGATTTTTATCATTTGTATTGGAAACAACATTGTCATATGTCTTTTCTTGGATCTAAATAATACGAAACCTCGCTCTATGATTTGAAGGTAAAATCCTCAAATATGGTAAAATAGTGACTTTTTCACGTTAATCATGTAGTTTGATATTACGTAAATATATTAATTTTTACCAATATTTCGATACTATTTCATGTAGTATCACGATATGTGATTTGGCCTTCAAATCTCAGAATTTCGCATAATATTGCATTTTAAGCAAGTTTTCTTGCATTTTGTTTCGTACGAAAAATCATCGAATTTAGCAATATTTTGACGTTTATCATCCCCTTTTCCTTTATGTAATTTAAACAAAATATCATCGAATTAGGCAATATTTTGCAGTTTTTCCACGTTTATGTGAATTTTCAGTTTATTGGTATTAATTCATTATATGTACGATAAAAATGATGCAAACACATAATAATTATGATTAATGATTAAAATGATTAGATAATAACCTTAAATACTTCATTTTCAATCAACTATTTGTTTCTCGTTAAAATACTGAGTAAGATATTGAAAAGTTGAGAAATTCGGTTTTTATTGCATATATCGACGTTTCAGCCGATTAGAGCGGTTTTACGTGTACATCTTCCCTCGGTAATATAAACGAAAATCAGGAACATTTTAGTTAATTCTAATGAAAACACATTGATTTTTATCATTTGTATTGGAAACAACATTGTCATATGTCTTTTCTTGGATCTAAATAATACGAAACCTCGCTCTATGATTTGAAGTAAAATCCTCAAATATGGTTAAATAGTGACTTTTTTCACGTTTATCATGTAGTTTGATACTACGTAAATATTTCATTTTTACCAATATTTCGATTCTATTTCATGTAGTATCACGATATGTGATTTGGCCTTCAAATCTCAGAATTTCGCATAATATTGCATTTTAAGCAAGTTTTCTTGCATTTTGTTTCGTACGAAAAATCATCGAATTTAGCAATATTTTGACGTTTATCATCCCCTTTTCCTTTATGTGTTTAAACAAAATATCATCGAATTAGGCAATATTTTGCAGTTTTTCCACGTTTATGTGAATTTTCAGTTTATTGGTATTAATTCATTATATGTACGATAAAAATGATGCAAACACATAATAATTATGATTAATGATTAAAATGATTAGATAATAACCTTAAATACTTCATTTTCATCATCTATTTGTTTCTCGTTAAAATACTGAGTAAGATATTGAAAAGGGGAAATTCGTTTTTATTGCATATATCGACGTTTCAGCCGGATTAGAGCGGTTTTACGTGTACATCTTCCCTCGGTAATATAAACGGAAAATCAGGAACATTTTAGTTAATTCTAATGAAAACACATTGATTTTTATCATTTGTATTGGAAACAACATTGTCATATGTCTTTTCTTGGATCTAAATAATACGAAACCTCGCTCTATGATTTGAAGTAAAATCCTCAAATATGGTAAAATAGTGACTTTTTCACGTTAATCATGTAGTTTGATATTACGTAAATATATTCATTTTTACCAATATTTCGATACTATTTCATGTAGTATCACGATATGTGATTTGGCCTTCAAATCTCAGAATTTCGCATAATATTGCATTTTAAGCAAGTTTTCTTGCATTTTGTTTCGTACGAAAAATCATCGAATTTAGCAATATTTTGACGTTTATCATCCCTTTTCCTTTATGTGATTTAAACAAAATATCATCGAATTAGGCAATATTTTGCCGTTTTTCCACGTTTATGTGAATTTCAGTTTATTGGTATTAATTCATTATATATACGATAAAAATGATGCAAACACATAATAATTATGATTAATGATTAAAATGATTAGATAATAACCTTAAATACTTCATTTTCAATCATCTATTTGTTTCTCGTTAAAATACTGAGTAAGATATTGAAAAGGGGAGAAGTTCGTTTTTATTGCATATATCGACGTTTCAGCCGGATTAGAGCGGTTTTACGTGTACATCTTCCCTCGGTAATATAAACGGAAAATCAGGAACATTTTAGTTAATTCTAATGAAAACACATTGATTTTTATCATTTGTATTGGAAACAACATTGTCATATGTCTTTTCTTGGATCTAAATAATACGAAACCTCGCTCTATGATTTGAAGTTAAAATCCTCAAATATGGTAAATAGTGACTTTTTCACGTTAATCATGTAGTTTGATATTACGTAAATATATTAATTTTTACCAATATTTCGATACTATTTCATGTAGTATCACGATATGTGATTTGGCCTTCAAATCTCAGAATTTCGCATAATATTGCATTTTAAGCAAGTTTTCTTGCATTTTGTTTCGTACGAAAAATCATCGAATTTAGCAATATTTTGACGTTTATCATCCCCTTTTCCTTTATGTAATTTAAACAAAATATCATCGAATTAGGCAATATTTTGCAGTTTTTCCACGTTTATGTGAATTTTCAGTTTATTGGTATTAATTCATTATATATACGATAAAAATGATGCAAACACATAATAATTATGATTAATGATTAAAATGATTAGATAATAACCTTAAATACTTCATTTTCAATCATCTATTTGTTTCTCGTTAAAATACTGAGTAAGATATTGAAAAGGGGAGAAGTTCGTTTTTATTGCATATATCGACGTTTCAGCCGGATTAGAGCGGTTTTACGTGTACATCTTCCCTCGGTAATATGAACGGAAAATCAGGAACATTTTAGTTAATTCTAATGAAAACACATTGATTTTTATCATTTGTATTGGAAACAACATTGTCATATGTCTTTTCTTGGATCTAAATAATACGAAACCTCGCTCTATGATTTGAAGTAAAATCCTCAAATATGGTAAATAGTGACTTTTTCACGTTAATCATGTAGTTTGATATTACGTAAATATATTAATTTTTACCAATATTTCGATACTATTTCATGTAGTATCACGATATGTGATTTGGCCTTCAAATCTCAGAATTTCGCATAATATTGCATTTTAAGCAAGTTTTCTTGCATTTTGTTTCGTACGAAAAATCATCGAATTTAGCAATATTTTGACGTTTATCATCCCCTTTTCTTTATGTAATTTAAACAAAATATCATCGAATTAGGCAATATTTTGCAGTTTTTCCACGTTTATGTGAATTTTCAGTTTATTGGTATTATTCATTATATGTACGATAAAATGATGCAAACACATAATAATTATGATTAATGATTAAAATGATTAGATAATAACCTTAAATACTTCATTTTCAATCAACTATTTGTTTCTCGTTAAAATACTGAGTAAGATATTGAAAAGGGGAGAAGTTCAGTTTTTATTGCATATATCGACGTTTCAGCCGGATTAGAGCGGTTTTACGTGTACATCTTCCCTAGGTAATATAAACGGAAAATCAGGAACATTTTAGTTAATTCTAATGAAAAACACATTGATTTTTATCATTTGTATTGGAAACAACATTGTCATATGTCTTTTCTTGGATCTAAATAATACGAAACCTCGCTCTATGATTTGAAGGTAAAATCCTCATATATGGTAAAATAGTGACTTTTTTCACGTTAATCATGTAGTTTGATATTACGTAAAATATATTCATTTTTACCAATATTTCGATACTATTTCATGTAGTATCACGATATGTGATTTGGCCTTCAAAATCTCAGAAATTTCGCATAATATTGCATTTTAAGCAAGTTTTTCTTGCATTTTGTTTCGTACGAAAAATCATCGAATTTAGCAATATTTTGACGTTTATCATCCCCTTTTCCTTTATGTAATTTAAACAAAATATCATCGAATTAGGCAATATTTTGCAGTTTTTCCACGTTTATGTGAATTTTCAGTTTATTGGTATTATTTCATTATATGTACGATAAAAATGATGCAAACACATAATAATTATGATTAATGATTAAAATGATTAGATAATAACCTTAAATACTTCATTTTCAATCAACTATTTGTTTCTCGTTAAAATACTGAGTAAGATATTGAAAAGTTGAGAAATTCGGTTTTTATTGCATATATCGGACGTTTCAGCCGGATTAGAGCGGTTTTACGTGTACATCTTCCCTCGGTAATATAAACGGAAAATCAGGAAACATTTTAGTTAATTCTAATGAAAACACATTGATTTTTATCATTTGTATTGCAAACAACATTGTCATATGTCTTTTCTTGGATCTAAATAATACGAAAGCTCGCTCTATGATTTGAAGTTAAAATCCTCAAATATGGTTAAATAGTGACTTTTTTCACGTTTATCATGTAGTTTGATACTACGTAAATATATTCATTTTTACCAATATTTCGAATCTATTTCATGTAGTATCACGATATGTGATTCGGCCTTCAAATCTCAGAATTTCGCATAATATTGCATTTAAGCAAGTTTACTTGCATTTTGTTTCGTACGAAAAATCATCCAATTTAGCAATATTTTGACGTTTATCATCCCCTTTTCCTTTATGTGACTTAAACAAAATATCATCGAATTAGGCAATATTTTGCCGTTTTTCCACGTTTATGTGAATTTTCAGTTTATTGGTATTAATTCATTATATATACGATAAAAATAATGCAAACACATAATAATTATGATTAATGATTAAAATGATTAGATAATAACCTTAAAAAATTTCATTTTCAATCAACTATTTGTTTCTCGTTAAAATACTGAGTAAGATATTGAAAAGGGGAGAAGTTCAGTTTTATTGCATATATCGACGTTTCAGCCGGATTAGAGCGGTTTTACGTGTACATCTTCCCTAGGTAATATAAACGGAAAATCAGGAACATTTTAGTTAATTCTAATGAAAACACATTGATTTTTTATCATTTGTATTGGAAACAACATTGTCATATGTCTTTTTCTTGGATCTAAATAATACGAAACCTCGCTCTATGATTTGAAGGTAAAATCCTCAAATATGGTAAAATAGTGACTTTTTCACGTTAATCATGTAGTTTGATATTACGTAAATATATTAATTTTTACCAATATTTCGATACTATTTCATGTAGAATCACGATATCTGATTTGGCATTCAAATCTCAGAATTTCGCATAATATTGCATTTTTAAGCAAGTTTTCTTGCATTTTGATTCGTACGAAAAATCATCGAATTTAGCAATATTTTGACGTTTATCATCCCCTTTTCCTTTATGTAATTTAAACAAAATATCATCGAATTAGGCAATATTTGGCAGTTTTTCCACGTTTATGTGAATTTTCAGTTTATTGGTATTAATTCATTATATGTACGATAAAAATGATGCAAACACATAATAATTATGATTAATGATTAAAATGATTAGATAATAACCTTAAATACTTCATTTTCATTCATCTATTTGTTTCTCGTTAAAATACTGAGTAAGATATTGAAAAGGGAGAAGTTCGTTTTTTATTGCATATATCGACGTTTCAGCCGGATTAGAGCGGTTTTACGTGTACATCTTCCCTCGGTAATGTGAACGGAAAATCAGGAACATTTTAGTTAATTGTAATGAAAACACATTGATTTTTATCATTTGTATTGGAAACAACATTGTCATATGTCTTTTCTTGGATCTAAATAATACGAAAGCTCGCTCTATGATTTGAAGTTAAAATCCTCAAATATGGTTAAATAGTGACTTTTTTTCACGTTTATCATGTAGTTTGATACTACGTAAATATATTCATTTTTACCAATATTTCGATTCTATTTCATGTAGTATCACGATATGTGATTTGGCCTTCAAATCTCAGAATTTCGCATAATATTGCATTTTAAGCAAGTTTACTTGCATTTTGTTTCGTACGAAAAATCATCCAATTTAGCAATATTTTGACGTTTATCATCCCCTTTTCCTTTATGTGATTTAAACAAAATATCATCGAATTAGGTAATATTTTGTCGTTTTTCCACGTTTATGTGAATTTTCAGTTTATTGGTATTAATTCATTATATATACGATAAAAATAATGCAAAACACATAATAATTATGATTAATGATTAAAATGATTAGATAATAACCTGAAAAACTTTATTTTCAATCAACTATTTGTTTCTCGTTAAAATACTGAATAAGATATTGAAAAGGGGAGAAGTTCAGTTTTTATTGCATATATCGACGTTTTCAGCCGGATTAGAGCGGTTTTACGTGTACATCTTCCCTAGGTAATATAAAACGGAAAAATCAGGAACATTTTAGTTAATTCTAATGAAAACACATTGATTTTTATCATTTGTATTGGAAACAACATTGTCATATGTCTTTTCTTGGATCTAAATAATACGAAACCTCGCTCTATGATTTGAAGGTAAAATCCTCAAATATGGTAAAATAGTGACTTTTTTCACGTTAATCATGTAGTTTGATATTACGTAAATATATTAATTTTTACCAATATTTCGATACTATTTCATGTAGTATCACGATATGTGATTTGGCCTTCAAATCTCAGAATTTCGCATAATATTGCATTTTAAGCAAGTTTTCTTGCATTTTGGTTCGTACGAAAAATCATCGAATTTAGCAATATTTTGACGTTTATCATCCCCTTTTCTTTTATGTAATTTAAACAAAATATCATCGAATTAGGCAATATTTTGCAGTTTTTCCACGTTTATGTGAATTTTCAGTTTATTGGTATTGATTCATTATATGTACGATAAAAATGATGCAAACACATAATAATTATGATTAATGATTAAAATGATTAGATAATAACCTTAAATACTTCATTTTCAATCAACTATTTGTTTCTCGTTAAAATACTGAGTAAGATATTGAAAAGGGGAGAAGTTCAGTTTTTATTGCATATATCGACGTTTCAGCCGGATTAGAGCGGTTTTACGTGTACATCTTCCCTAGGTAATATAAACGGAAAATCAGGAACATTTTAGTTAATTCTAATGAAAACACATTGATTTTTATCATTTGTATTGGAAACAACATTGTCATATGTCTTTTCTTGGATCTAAATAATACGAAACCTCGCTCTATGATTTGAAGGTAAAATCCTCATATATGGTAAAATAGTGGACTTTTTCACGTTAATCATGTAGTTTGATATTACGTAAATATATTCATTTTTACCAATATTTCGATACTATTTCATGTAGTATCACGATATGTGATTTTGGCCTTCAAATCTCAGAATTTCGCATAATATTGCATTTTAAGCAAGTTTTTCTTGCATTTTGTTTCGTACGAAAAATCATCGAATTTAGCAATATTTTTGACGTTTATCATCCCCTTTTCCTTTACGTAATTTAAACAAAATATCATCGAATTAGGCAATATTTTGCAGTTTTTCCATGTTTATGTGAATTTTCAGTTTATTGGTATTAATTCATTATATGTACGATAAAAATGATGGCAAACACATAATAATTATGAATAATGATTAAAAATGATTAGATAATAACCTTAAATACTTCATTTTCAACCAACTATTTGTTTCTCGTTAAAATACTGAGTAAGATATTGAAAAGTTGAGAAATTCGGTTTTTATTGCATATATCGACGTTTCAGCCGGATTAGAGCGGTTTTACGTGTACATCTTCCCTCGGTAGTATAAACGGAAAATCAGGAACATTTTAGTTAATTCTAATGAAAACACATTGATTTTTATCATTTGTATTGCAAACAACATTGTCATATGTCTTTTCTTGGATCTAAATAATACGAAACCTCGCGCTATGATTTGAAGTTAAAATCTTCAAATATGGTTAAATAGTGACTTTTTTTCACGTTTTTCGTGTAGTTTGATACTACGTAAAATATATTCATTTTTTACCAATATTTCGATTCTATTTCATGTAGTATCACGATATGTGATTTGGCCTTCAAATCTCAGAATTTTTGCATAATATTGCATTTTAAGCAAGTTTTCTTGCATTTTGTTTCGTACGAAAAATCATCGAATTTAGCAATATTTTGACGTTTATCATCCTTTTTTCCTTTATGCGACTTAAACAAAAATATCATCGAATTAGGCAATATTTTGCCGTTTTTCCACGTTTTTGTGAATTTTCAGTCTATGGGTATTAATTCATATATATACGATAAAAATTATGCAAACACATAATTGATTAGATAATAACCTTAAATACTTCATTTTCAATCATCTATTTGTTTCTCGTTAAAATACTGAGTAAGATATTGAAAAGTTGAGAAATTCGGTTTTTTATTGCATTTATCGACGTTTCAGCCGGATTAGAGCGGTTTTACGTGTACATCTTCCCTCGGTAATATAAACGTAAAATCAGGAACATTTTAGTTAATTGTAATGAAAACACATTGATTTTTATCATTTGTATTGCAAAACAACATTGTCATATGTCTTTTCTTGGATCTAAATAATACGAAACCTCGCTCTATGATTTGAAGGTAAAATCCTCATATATGGTAAAATAGTGACTTTTTCACGTTAATCATGTAGTTTGATATTAGGTAAATATATTCATTTTTACCAATATTTCGATACTATTTTCATGTAGTATCACGATATGTGATTTGGCCTTCAAATCTCAGAATTTCGCATAATATTGCATTTTAAGCAAGTTTTCTTGCATTTTGTTTCGTACGAAAAATCATCGAATTTAGCAATATTTTGACGTTTATCATCCCCTTTTCCTTTATGTGATTTAAACAAAATATCATCGAATTAGGCAATATTTTGCCGTTTTTTCCACGTTTATGTGAATTTTAAGTTTATTAGTATTAATTCATTATATATACGATAAAAATGATGCAAACACATAATAATTATGATAAATGATTAAAATGATTAGATAATAACCTTAAATACTTCATTTTCAATCAACTATTTGTTTCTCGTTAAAATACTGAGTAAGATATTGAAAAGGGGAGAAGTTCGGTTTTTTATTGCATATATCGACGTTTCAGCCGGATTAGAGCGGTTTTACGTGTACATCTTCCCTCGGTAATATAAACGGAAAATCAGGAACATTTTAGTTAATTCTAATGAAAACACATTGATTTTTATCATTTGTATTGGAAACAACATTGTCATATGTCTTTTCTTGGATCTAAATAATACGAAAGCTCGCTCAATGATTTGAAGTTAAAATCCTCAAATATGGTAAAATAGTGACTTTTTCACGTTAATCATGTAGTTTGATATTACGTAAATATATTAATTTTTACCAATATTTCGATACTATTTCATGTAGTATCACGATATGTGATTTGTCCTTCAAATCTCAGAATTTCATATAATATTGCATTTTAAGCAAGTTTTCTTGCATTTTGTTTCGTACGAAAAATCATCGAATTTAGCAATATTTTGACGTTTATCATCCCCTTTTCCTTTATGTAATTTAAACAAAATATCATCGAATTAGGCAATATTTTGCAGTTTTTCCACGTTTATGTGAATTTTCAGTTTATTGGTATTATTTCATTATATGTACGATAAAAATGATGCAAACACATAATAATTATGATTAATGATTAAAATGATTAGATAATAACCTTAAATACTTCATTTTCAATCATCTATTTGTTCTCGTTAAAATACTGAGTAAGATATTGAAAAGGGGAGAAGTTCGTTTTTTATTGCATATATCGACGTTTCAGCCGGATTAGAGCGGTTTTACGTGTACATCTTCCCTCGGTAATGTGAACGGAAAATCAGGAACATTTTAGTTAATTGTAATGAAAACACATTGATTTTTATCATTTGTATTGGAAACAACATTGTCATATGTCTTTTCTTGGATCTAAATAATACGAAACCTCGCTCTATGATTTGAAGGTAAAATCCTCAAATATGGTAAAATAGTGACTTTTTCACGTTAATCATGTAGTTTGATATTACGTAAATATATTAATTTTTACCAATATTTCGATACTATTTCATGTAGTATCACGATATCTGATTTGGCCTTCAAATCTCAGAATTTCGCATAATATTGCATTTTAAGCAAGTTTTCTTGCATTTTGTTTCGTACGAAAAATCATCGAATTTAGCAATATTTTGACGTTTATCATCCCCTTTTTCTTTATGTAATTTAAACAAAATATCATCGAATTAGGCAATATTTTGCAGTTTTTCCACGTTTATGTGAATTTTCAGTTTATTGGTATTATTTCATTATATGTACGATAAAAATGATGCAAACACATAATAATTATGATTAATGATTAAAATGATTAGATAATAACCTTAAATACTTCATTTTCAATCAACTATTTGTTTCTCGTTAAAATACTGAGTAAGATATTGAAAAGTTGAGAAATTCGGTTTTTATTGCATATATCGACGTTTCAGCCGGATTAGAGCGGTTTTACGTGTACATCTTCCCTCGGTAATATAAACGGAAAATCAGGAACATTTTAGTTAATTCTAATGAAAACACATTGATTTTTATCATTTGTATTGCAAACAACATTGTCATATGTCTTTTCTTGGATCTAAATAATACGAAAGCTCGCTCTATGATTTGAAGTTAAAATCCTCAAATATGGTTAAATAGTGACTTTTTTCACGTTTATCATGTAGTTTGATACTACGTAAATATATTCATTTTACCAATATTTCGATTCTATTTCATGTAGTATCACGATATGTGATTCGGCCTTCAAATCTCAGAATTTCGCATAATATTGCATTTTAAGCAAGTTTACTTGCATTTTGTTTCGTACGAAAAATCATCGAATTTAGCAATATTTTGACGTTTATCATCCCCTTTTCCTTTATGTGACTTAAACAAAATATCATCGAATTAGGCAATATTTTGCCGTTTTTTCCACGTTTATGTGAATTTTCAGTTTATTGGTATTAATTCATTATATATACGATAAAAATAATGCAAAACACATAATAATTATGATTAATGATTAAAATGATTAGATAATAACCTTAAAAATTTCATTTTCAATCAACTATTTGTTTCTCGTTAAAATACTGAGTAAGATATTGAAAAGGGGAGAAGTTCAGTTTTTATTGCATATATCGACGTTTCAGCCGGATTAGAGCGGTTTTACGTGTACATCTTCCCTAGGTAATATAAACGGAAAATCAGGAACATTTTAGTTAATTCTAATGAAAACACATTGATTTTTATCATTTGTATTGGAAACAACATTGTCATATGTCTTTTCTTGGATCTAAATAATACGAAACCTCGCTCTATGATTTGAAGGTAAAATCCTCAAATATGGTAAAATAGTGACTTTTTCACGTTAATCATGTAGTTTGATATTACGTAAATATATTAATTTTTACCAATATTTCGATACTATTTCATGTAGAATCACGATATCTGATTTGGCCTTCAAATCTCAGAATTTCGCATAATATTGCATTTTAAGCAAGTTTTCTTGCATTTTGATTCGTACGAAAAATCATCGAATTTAGCAATATTTTGACGTTTATCATCCCCTTTTCCTTTATGTAATTTAAACAAAATATCATCGAATTAGGCAATATTTGGCAGTTTTTCCACGTTTATGTGAATTTTCAGTTTATTGGTATTAATTCATTATATGTACGATAAAAATGATGCAAACACATAATAATTATGATTAATGATTAAAATGATTAGATAATAACCTTAAATACTTCATTTTCATTCATCTATTTGTTTCTCGTTAAAATACTGAGTAAGATATTGAAAAGGGGAGAAGTTCGTTTTTTATTGCATATATCGACGTTTCAGCCGGATTAGAGCGGTTTTACGTGTACATCTTCCCTCGGTAATGTGAAAGGAAAATCAGGAACATTTTAGTTAATTGTAATGAAAACACATTGATTTTTATCATTTGTATTGGAAACAACATTGTCATATGTCTTTTCTTGGATCTAAATAATACGAAAGCTCGCTCTATGATTTGAAGTTAAAATCCTCAAATATGGTTAAATAGTGACTTTTTCACGTTTATCATGTAGTTTGATACTACGTAAATATATTCATTTTTACCAATATTTCGATTCTATTTCATGTAGTATCACGATATCTGATTTGGCCTTCAAATCTCAGAATTTCGCATAATATTGCATTTTAAGCAAGTTTTCTTGCATTTTGATTCGTACGAAAAATCATCGAATTTAGCAATATTTTGACGTTTATCATCCCCTTTTCCTTTATGTAATTTAAACAAAATATCATCGAATTAGGCAATATTTTGCAGTTTTTTCCACGTTTATGTGAATTTTCAGTTTATTGGTATTAATTCATTATATGTACGATAAAAATGATGCAAACACATAATAATTATGATTAATGATTAAAATGATTAGATAATAACCTTAAATACTTCATTTTCAATCATCTATTTGTTTCTCGTTAAAATACAGAGTAAGATATTGAAAAGGGGAGAAGTTCGTTTTTTATTGCATATATCGACGTTTCAGCCGGATTAGAGCGGTTTTACGTGTACATCTTCCCTCGGTAATATAAACGAAAAATCAGGAATATTTTAGTTAATTCTAGTGAAAACACATTGATTTTTATCATTTGTATTGGAAACAACATTGTCATATGTCTTTTCTTGGATCTAGATAATACGAAACCTCGCTCTATGAGTTGAAGTTAAAATCCTCAAATATGGTTAAATAGTGACTTTTTTCACGTTTTTCATGTAGTTTGATACTACGTAAATATATTTATTTTTACTAATATTTTGATTCTATTTCATGTAGTTTCACGATATGTGATTTGGCCTTCAAATCTCAGAATTTCACATAATATTGCATTTTAAGCAAGTTGTCTTGCATTTTGTTTCGTACGAAAAATCGTCGAATTTAGCAATATTTTGACGTTTATCATCCCTTTTTCCTTTATGTGACTTAAACAAAATATCATTGAATTAGGCAATATTTTGCCGTTTTCCACGTTTTTGTGAATTTACAGTCTGAGTATTAATTCATTTATATACGATAAAAATGATGCAAACACATAATTGATTAGATAATAACCTTAAATACTTCATTTTCAATCATCTATTTGTTTCTCGTTAAAATATTGAGTAAGATATTGAAAAGGGGAGAAGTTCGGTTTTTATTGCATATATCGACGTTTCAGCCGGATTAGAGCGGTTTTACGTGTACATCTTCCCTCGGTAATGTGAACGGAAAATCAGGAACATTTTAGTTAATTGTAATGAAAACACATTGATTTTTATCATTTGTATTGGAAACAACATTGTCATATGTATTTTCTTGGATCTAAATAATACGAAAGCTCGCTCTATGATTTGAAGTTAAAATCCTCAAATATGGTTAAATAGTGACTTTTTTAACGTTTATCATGTAGTTTGATACAACGTAAATATATTCATTTTTACCAATATTTCGATTCTATTTCATGTAGTATCACGATATGTGATTTGGCCTTCAAATCTCAGAATTTCGCATAATATTGCATTTTAAGCAAGTTTACTTGCATTTTGTTTCGTACGAAAAATCATCCAATTTAGCAATATTTTGACGTTTATCATCCCCTTTTCCTTTATGTGATTTAAACAAAATATCATCGAATTAGGTAATATTTTGCCGTTTTTCCACGTTTATGTGAATTTTCAGTTTATTGGTATTAATTCATTATATATACGATAAAAATAATGCAAACACATAATAATTATGATTAATGAATAAAATGATTAGATAATAACCTTAAAAACTTCATTTTCAATCAACTATTTGTTTCTCGTTAAAATACTGAGTAAGATATTGAAAAGGGGAGAAGTTCAGTTTTTATTGCATATATCGACGTTTCAGCCGGATTAGAGCGGTTTTACGTGTACATCTTCCCTAGGTAATATAAACGGAAAATCAGGAACATTTTAGTTAATTCTAATGAAAACACATTGATTTTTATCATTTGTATTGGAAACAACATTGTCATATGTCTTTTCATGGATCTAAATAATACGAAACCTCGCTCTATGATTTGAAGGTAAAATCCTCATATATGGTAAAATAGTAACATTTACACGTTAATCATGTAGTTTGATATTACGTAAATATATTAATTTTTACCAATATTTCGATACTATTTCATGTAGTATCACGATATCTGATTTGGCCTTCAAATCTCAGAATTTCGCATAATATTGCATTTTAAGCAAGTTTTCTTGCATTTTGTTTCGTACGAAAAATCATCGAATTTAGCAATATTTTGACGTTTATCATCCCCTTTTCCTTTATGTAATTTAAACAAAATATCATCGAATTAGGCAATATTTTGCAGTTTTTCCACGTTTATGTGAATTTTCAGTTTATTGGTATTAATTCATTATATGTACGATAAAAATGATGCAAACACCTAATTATTATGATTAATGATTAAAATGATTAGATAATAACCTTAAATACTACATTTTCAATCAACTATTTGTTTCTCGTTAAAATACTGAGTAAGATATTGAAAAGTTGAGAAATTCGGTTTTTATTGCATATATCGACGTTTCAGCCGGATTAGTGCGGTTTTACGTGTACATCTTCCCTCGGTAATATAAACGGAAAATCAGGAACATTTTAGTTAATTCTAATGAAAACACATTGATTTTTATCATTTGTATTGCAAACAACATTGTCATATGTCTTTTCTTGGATCTAAATAATACGAAACCTCGCGCTATGATTTGAAGTAAAAATCCTCAAATATGGTTAAATAGTGACTTTTTTCACGTTTTTCATGTAGTTTGATACTACGTAAATATATTCATTTTTACCAATATTTCGATTCTATTTCATGTAGTATCACGATATGTGATTTGGCCTTCAAATCTCAGAATTTTGCATAATATTGCATTTTAAGCAAGTTTTCTTGCATTTTGTATCGTACGAAAAATCATCGAATTTAGCAATATTTTGACGTTTATCATCCTTTTTTCCTTTATGTGACTTAAACAAAATATCATCGAATTAGGCAATATTTTGCCGTTTTCCACGTTTTTGTGAATTTTCAGTCTATGGGTATTAATTCATATATATACGATAAAAATTATGCAAACACATAATTGATTAGATAATAACCTTAAATACTTCATTTTCAATCAACTATTTGTTTCTCGTTAAAATACTGAGTAAGATATTGAAAAGGGGAGAAGTTCGGTTTTTATTGCATATATCGACGTTTCAGCCGGATTAGAGCGGTTTTACGTGTACATCTTCCCTCGGTAATGTAAACGGAAAATCAGGAACATTTTAGTTAATTGTAATGAAAACACATTGATTTTTATCATTTGTATTGGAAACAACATTGTCATATGTCTATTCTTGGATCTAAATAATACGAAAGCTCGCTCTATGATTTGAAGTTAAAATCCTCAAATATGGTTAAATAGTGACTTTTTTCACGTTTATCATGTAGTTTGATACTACGTAAATATATTCATTTTTACCAATATTTCGATTCTATTTCATGTAGTATCACGATATGTGATTTGGCCTTCAAATCTCAGAATTTCGCATAATATTGCATTTTAAGCAAGTTTACTTGCATTTTGTTTCGCACGAAAAATCATCCAATTTAGCAATATTTTGACGTTTATCATCCCCTTTTCCTTTATGTGATTTAAACAAAATATCATCGAATTAGGCCATATTTTGCCGTTTTTCCACGTTTATGTGAATTTTCAGTTTATTGGTATTAATTAATTTATATACGATAAAAATGATGCAAACACATAATTGATTAGATAATAACCTTAAATACTTACTTTTCAATCATCTATTTGTTTCCCGTTAAAATACTGAGTAAGATATTGAAAAGGGGAGAAGTTCGGTTTTTATTGCATATATCGACGTTTCAGCCGGATTAGAGCGGTTTTACGTGTACATCTTCCCTCGGTAATATAAACGGAAAATCAGGAACATTTTAGTTAATTGTAATGAAAACACATTGATTTTTATCATTTGTATTGCAAACAACATTGTCATATGTCTTTTCTTGGATCTAAATAATACGAAACCTCGCGCTATGGTTTGAAGTTAAAATCCTCAAATATGGTTAAATAGTGACTTTTTTCACGTTTTTCATGTAGTTTGATACTACGTAAATATATTAATTTTTACTAATATTTCGATTCTATTTCATGTAGTTTCACGATATGTGATTTGGCCTTCAAATCTCAGAATTTCACATAATATTGCATTTTAAGCAAGTTGTCTTGCATTTTGTTTCGTACGAAAAATCGTCGAATTTAGCAATATTTTGACGTTTATCATCCCTTTTTCCTTTATGTGACTTAAACAAAATATCATTAAATTAGGCAATATTTTGCCGTTTTCCACGTTTTTGTGAATTTACAGTCTATGGGTATTAATTAATTTATATACGATAAAAATGATGCAAACACATAATTGATTAGATAATAACCTTAAATACTTACTTTTCAATCATCTATTTGTTTCCCGTTAAAATACTGAGTAAGATATTGAAAAGGGGAGAAGTTCGGTTTTTATTGCATATATCGACGTTTCAGCCGGATTAGAGCGGTTTTACGTGTACATCTTCCCTCGGTAATATAAACGGAAAATCAGGAACATTTTAGTTAATTGTAATGAAAACACATTGATTTTTATCATTTGTATTGCAAACAACATTGTCATATGTCTTTTCTTGGATCTAAATAATACGAAACCTCGCTCTATGATTTGAAGGTAAAATCCTCATATATGGTAAAATAGTGACTTTTTCACGTTAATCATGTAGTTTGATATTACGTAAATATATTCATTTTTACAAATATTTCGATACTATTTCATGTAGTATCACGATATGTGATTTGGCCTTCAAATCTCAGAATTTCGCATAATATTGCATTTTAAGCAAGTTTTCTTGCATTTTGTTTCGTACGAAAAATCATCGAATTTAGCAATATTTTGACGTTTATCATCCCCTTTTCCTTTATGTGATTTAAACAAAATATCATCGAATTAGGCAATATTTGGCCGTTTTTCCACGTTTATGTGAATTTTCAGTTTATTGGTATTAATTCATTATATATACGATAAAAATAATGCAAACACATAATAATTATGATTAATGAATAAAATAATTAGATAATAACCTTAAAAACTTCATTTTCAATCAACTATTTGTTTCTCGTTAAAATACTGAGTAAGATATTGAAAAGGGGAGAAGTTCAGTTTTTATTGCATATATCGACGTTTCAGCCGGATTAGAGCGGTTTTACGTGTACATCTTCCCTAGGTAATATAAACGGAAAATCAGGAACATTTTAGTTAATTCTAATGAAAACACATTGATTTTTATCATTTGTATTGGAAACAACATTGTCAAATGTCTTTTCATGGATCTAAATAATACGAAACCTCGCTCTATGATTTGAAGGTAAAATACTCAAATATGGTAAAATAGTAACATTTACACGTTAATCATGTAGTTTGATATTACGTAAATATATTAATTTTTACCAATATTTCGATACTATTTCATGTAGTATCACGATATCTGATTTGGCCTTCAAATCTAAGAATTTCGCATAATATTGCATTTTAAGCAAGTTTTCTTGCATTTTGTTTCGTACGAAAAATCATCGAATTTAGCAATATTTTGACGTTTATCATCCCCTTTTCCTTTATGTAATTTAAACAAAATATCATCGAATTAGGCAATATTTTGCAGTTTTTCCACGTTTATGTGAATTTTCAGTTTATTGGTATTAATTCATTATATGTACGATAAAAATGATGCAAACACCTAATTATTATGATTAATGATTAAAATGATTAGATAATAACCTTAAATACTTCATTTTCAATCAACTATTTGTTTCTCGTTAAAATACTGAGTAAGATATTGAAAAGTTGAGAAATTCGGTTTTTATTGCATATATCGACGTTTCAGCCGGATTAGTGCGGTTTTACGTGTACATCTTCCCTTGGTAATTTAAACGGAAAATCAGGAACATTTTAGTTAATTCTAATGAAAACACATTGATTTTTATCATTTGTATTGCAAACAACATTGTCATATGTCTTTTCTTGGATCTAAATAATACGAAACCTCGCGCTATGATTTGAAGTTAAAATCCTCAAATATGGTTAAATAGTGACTTTTTCACGTTTTTCATGTAGTTTGATACTACGTAAATATATTCATTTTTACCAATATTTCGATTCTATTTCATGTAGTATCACGATATGTGATTTGGCCTTCAAATCTCAGAATTTTGCATAATATTGCATTTTAAGCAAGTTTTCTTGCATTTTGTATCGTACGAAAAATCATCGAATTTAGCAATATTTTGACGTTTATCATCCTTTTTTCCTTTATGTGACTTAAACAAAATATCATCGAATTAGGCAATATTTTGCCGTTTTCCACGTTTTTGTGAATTTTCAGTCTATGGGTATTAATTCATATATATACGATAAAAATTATGCAAACACATAATTGATTAGATAATAACCTTAAATACTTCATTTTCAATCATCTATTTGTTTCTCGTTAAAATACAGAGTAAGATATTGAAAAGGGGAGAAGTTCGTTTTTTATTGCATATATCGACGTTTCAGCCGGATTAGAGCGGTTTTACGTGTACATCTTCCCTCGGTAATATAAACGAAAAATCAGGAATATTTTAGTTAATTCTAATGAAAACACATTGATTTTTATCATTTGTATTGGAAACAACATTGTCATATGTCTTTTCTTGGATCTAGATAATACGAAACCTCGCTCTATGAGTTCAAGTTAAAATCCTCAAATATGGTTAAATAATGACTTTTTTCACGTTTTTCATGTAGTTTGATACTACGTAAATATATTCATTTTTACTAATATTTCGATTCTATTTCATGTAGTTTCACGATATGTGATTTGGCCTACAAATCTCAGAATTTCACATAATATTGCATTTTAAGCAAGTTTTCTTGCATTTTGTTTCGTACGAAAAATCGTCGAATTTAGCAATATTTTGACGTTTATCATCCCTTTTTCCTTTATGTGACTTAAACAAAATATCGTTGAATTAGGCAATATTTTGCCGTTTTCCACGTTTTTGTGAATTTTCAGTCTATGGGTATTAATTCATTTATATACGATAAAAATTATGCAAACACATAATTGATTAGATAATAACCTTAAATACTTCATTTTCAATCAACTATTTGTTTCTCGTTAAAATACTGAGTAAGATATTGAAAAGGGGAGAAGTTCGGTTTTTATTGCATATATCGACGTTTCAGCCGGATTAGAGCGGTTTTACGTGTACATCTTCCCTCGGTAATGTAAACGGAAAATCAGGAACATTTTAGTTAATTGTAATGAAAACACATTGATTTTTATCATTTGTATTGGAAACAACATTGTCATATGTCTATTCTTGGATCTAAATAATACGAAAGCTCGCTCTATGATTTGAAGTTAAAATCCTCAAATATGGTTAAATAGTGACTTTTTTCACGTTTATCATGTAGTTTGATACTACGTAAATATATTCATTTTTACCAATATTTCGATTCTATTTCATGTAGTATCACGATATGTGATTTGGCCTTCAAATCTCAGAATTTCGCATAATATTGCATTTTAAGCAAGTTTACTTGCATTTTGTTTCGTACGAAAAATCATCCAATTTAGCAATATTTTGACGTTTATCATCCCCTTTTCCTTTATGTGATTTAAACAAAATATCATCGAATTAGGCAATATTTTGCCGTTTTTCCACGTTTATGTGAATTTTCAGTTTATTGGTATTAATTCATTATATATACGATAACAATAATGCAAACACATAATAATTATGATTAATGATTAAAATGATTAGATAATAACCTTAAAAACTTCATTTTCAATCAACTATTTGTTTCTCGTTAAAATACTGAGTAAGATATTGAAAAGGGGAGAAGTTCAGTTTTTATTGCATATATCGACGTTTCAGCCGGATTAGAGCGGTTTTACGTGTACATCTTCCCTAGGTAATATAAACGGAAAATCAGGAACATTTTAGTTAATTCTAATGAAAACACATTGATTTTTATCATTTGTATTGGAAACAACATTGTCATGTGTCTTTTCTTGGATCTAAATAATACGAAACCTCGCTCTATGATTTGAAGGTAAAATCCTCAAATATGGTAAAATAGTGACTTTTTCACGTTAATCATGTAGTTTGATATTACGTAAATATATTAATTTTTACCAATATTTCGATACTATTTCATGTAGTATCACGATATCTGATTTGGCCTTCAAATCTCAGAATTTCGCATAATATTGCATTTTAAGCAAGTTTTCTTGCATTTTGATTCGTACGAAAAATCATCGAATTTAGCAATATTTTGACGTTTATCATCCCCTTTTCCTTTATGTAATTTAAAGAAAATATCATCGAATTAGGCAATATTTTGCAGTTTTTCCACGTTTATGTGAATTTTCAGTTTATTGGTATTAATTCATTATATGTACGATAAAAATGATGCAAACACATAATAATTATGATTAATGATTAAAATGATTAGATAATAACCTTAAATACTTCATTTTCAATCATCTATTTGTTTCTCGTTAAAATACAGAGTAAGATATTGAAAAGGGGAGAAGTTCGTTTTTTATTGCATATATCGACGTTTCAGCCGGATTAGAGCGGTTTTACGTGTACATCTTCCCTCGGTAATATAAACGAAAAATCAGGAATATTTTAGTTAATTCTAGTGAAAACACATTGATTTTTATCATTTGTATTGCAAACAACATTGTCATATGTCTTTTCTTGGATCTAAATAATACGAAACCTCGCGCTATGATTTGAAGTTAAAATCCTCAAATATGGTTAAATAGTGACTTTTTTCACGTTTTTCATGTAGTTTGATACTACGTAAATATATTCATTTTTACCAATATTTCGATTCTATTTCATGTAGTATCACGATATGTGATTTGGCCTTCAAATCTCAGAATTTTGCATAATATTGCATTTTAAGCAAGTTTTCTTGCATTTTGTATCGTACGAAAAATCATCGAATTTAGCAATATTTTGACGTTTATCATCCTTTTTTCCTTTATGTGACTTAAACAAAATATCATCGAATTAGGCAATATTTTGCCGTTTTTCCACGTTTTTGTGAATTTTCAGTCTATGGGTATTAATTCATATATATACGATAAAAATTATGCAAACACATAATTGATTAGATAATAACCTTAAATACTTCATTTTCAATCATCTATTTGTTTCTCGTTAAAATACAGAGTAAGATATTGAAAAGGGGAGAAGTTCGTTTTTTATTGCATATATCGACGTTTCAGCCGGATTAGAGCGATTTTACGTGTACATCTTCCCTCGGTAATATAAACGAAAAATCAGGAATATTTTAGTTAATTCTAATGAAAACACATTGATTTTTATCATTTGTATTGGAAACAACATTGTCATATGTCTTTTCTTGGATCTGGATAATACGAAACCTCGCTCTATGAGTTGAAGTTAAAATCCTCAAATATGGTTAAATAATGACTTTTTTCACGTTTTTCATGTAGTTTGATACTACGTAAATATATTCATTTTTACTAATATTTCGATTCTATTTCATGTAGTTTCACGATATGTGATTTGGCCTTCAAATCTCAGA
Organism: Procambarus clarkii; assembly: GCF_040958095.1. Taxonomy (NCBI): domain Eukaryota; kingdom Metazoa; phylum Arthropoda; class Malacostraca; order Decapoda; family Cambaridae; genus Procambarus; species Procambarus clarkii. The sequence goes on along the minus strand of NC_091197.1, from coordinate 736,818 downwards.
ATTTCACATAATATTGCATTTTAAGCAAGTTGTCTTGCATTTTGTTTCGTACGAAAAATCGTCGAATTTAGCAATATTTTGACGTTTATCATCCCTTTTTCCTTTATGTGACTTAAACAAAATATCATTGAATTAGGCAATATTTTGCCGTTTTCCACGTTTTTGTGAATTTACAGTCTATGAGTATTAATTCATTTATATACGATAAAAATGATGCAAACACATAATTGATTAGATAATAACCTTAAATACTTCATTTTCAATCATCTATTTGTTTCTCGTTAAAATACTGAGTAAGATATTGAAAAGGGGAGAAGTTCGGTTTTTATTGCATATATCGACGTTTCAGCCGGATTAGAGCGGTTTTACGTGTACATCTTCACTCGGTAATGTAAACGGAAAATCAGGAACATTTTAGTTAATTGTAATGAAAACACATTGATTTTTATCATTTGTATTGGAAACAACATTGTCATATGTCTTTTCTTGGATCTAAATAATACGGAAGCTCGCTCTATGATTTGAAGTTAAAATCCTCAAATATGGTTAAATAGTGACTTTTTCACGTTAATCATGTAGTTTGATACTACGTAAATATATTCATTTTTACCAATATTTCGATTCTATTTCATGTAGTATCACGATATGTGATTTGGCCTTCAAATCTCAGAATTTCGCATAATATTGCATTTTAAGCAAGTTTTCTTGCATTTTGATTCGTACGAAAAATCATCGAATTTAGCAATATTTTGACGTTTATCATCCCCTTTTCCTTTATGTAATTTAAACAAAATATCATCGAATTAGGCAATATTTTGCAGTTTTTCCACGTTTATGTGAATTTTCAGTTTATTGGTATTAATTCATTATATGTACGATAAAAATGATGCGAACACATAATAATTATGATTAATGATTAAAATGATTAGATACTGAAGATACCTTAAATACTATTAGATACCTATTAGATATTAGATAGACTATTAGATACTATTAGATATTAGATAGATACTATTAGATACCTTAAATACTTCATTTCAATCATCTATTTGTTTCTCGTTAAAATACAGAGTAAGATATTGAAAAGGGGAGAAGTTCGTTTTTTATTGCATATATCGACGTTTCAGCCGGATTAGAGAGATTTTACGTGTACATCTTCCCTCGGTAATATAAACGAAAAATCAGGAATATTTTAGTAAATTCTAATGAAAACACCTTGATTTTTATCATTTGTATTGGAAACAACATTGTCATATGTCTTTTCTTGGATCTGGATAATACGAAATCTCGCTCTATGAGTTGAAGTTAAAATCCTCAAATATGGTTAAATAATGACTTTTTTCACGTTTTTCATGTAGTTTGATACTACGTAAATATATTCATTTTTACTAATATTTCGATTCTATTTCATGTAGTTTCACGATATGTGATTTGGCCTTCAAATCTCAGAATTTCGCATAATATTGCATTTTAAGCAAGTTTTCTTGCATTTTGTTTCGTACGAAAAATCATCGAATTTAGCAATATTTTGACGTTTATCATCCCCTTTTCCTTTATGTGATTTAAACAAAATATCATCGAATTAGGCAATATTTTGCCGTTTTTCCACGTTTATGTGAATTTTCAGTTTATTGGTATTAATTCATTATATATACGATAACAATAATGCAAACACATAATAATTATGATTAATGATTAAAATGATTAGATAATAACCTTAAAAACTTCATTTTCAATCAACTATTTGTTTCTCGTTAAAATACTGAGTAAGATATTGAAAAGGGGAGAAGTTCAGTTTTTATTGCATATATCGACGTTTCAGCCGGATTAGAGCGGTTTTACGTGTACATCTTCCCTAGGAAATATAAACAGAAAATCAGGGACATTTTAGTTAATTCTAATGAAAACACATTGATTTTTATCATTTGTATTGGAAACAACATTGTCATATGTCTTTTCTTGGATCTAAATAATACGAAACCTCGCTCTATGATTTGAAGGTAAAATCCTCAAATATGGTAAAATAGTGACTTTTTCACGTTAATCATGTAGTTTGATATAACGTAAATATATTCATTTTTACCAATATTTCGATTCTATTTCATGTAGTATCACGATATGTGATTTGGCCTTCAAATCTCAGAATTTCGCATAATATTGCATTTTAAGCAAGTTTACTTGCATTTTGTTTCGTACGAAAAATCATCCAATTTAGCAATATTTTGACGTTTATCATCCCCTTTTCCTTTATGTGATTTAAACAAAATATCATCGAATTAGGCAATATTTTGCCGTTTTTCCACGTTTATGTGAATTTTCAGTTTATTGGTATTAATTCATTATATATACGATAAAAATAATGCAAACACATAATAATTATGATTAATGAATAAAATAATTAGATAATAACCTTAAAAACTTCATTTTCAATCAACTATTTGTTTCTCGTTAAAATACTGAGTAAGATATTGAAAAGGGGAGAAGTTCAGTTTTTATTGCATATATCGACGTTTCAGCCGGATTAGAGCGGTTTTACGTGTACATCTTCCCTAGGTAATATAAACGGAAAATCAGGAACATTTTAGTTAATTCTAATGAAAACACATTGATTTTTATCATTTGTATTGGAAACAACATTGTCAAATGTCTTTTCATGGATCTAAATAATACGAAACCTCGCTCTATGATTTGAAGGTAAAATACTCAAATATGGTAAAATAGTAACATTTACACGTTAATCATGTAGTTTGATATTACGTAAATATATTAATTTTTACCAATATTTCGATACTATTTCATGTAGTATCACGATATCTGATTTGGCCTTCAAATCTAAGAATTTCGCATAATATTGCATTTTAAGCAAGTTTTCTTGCATTTTGTTTCGTACGAAAAATCATCGAATTTAGCAATATTTTGACGTTTATCATCCCCTTTTCCTTTATGTAATTTAAACAAAATATCATCGAATTAGGCAATATTTTGCAGTTTTTCCACGTTTATGTGAATTTTCAGTTTATTGGTATTAATTCATTATATGTACGATAAAAATGATGCAAACACCTAATTATTATGATTAATGATTAAAATGATTAGATAATAACCTTAAATACTTCATTTTCAATCAACTATTTGTTTCTCGTTAAAATACTGAGTAAGATATTGAAAAGTTGAGAAATTCGGTTTTTATTGCATATATCGACGTTTCAGCCGGATTAGAACGGTTTTACGTGTACATCTTCCATCGGTAATATAAACGGAAAATCAGGAACATTTTAGTTAATTCTAATGAAAACACATTGATTTTTATCATTTGTATTGGAAACAACATTGTCAAATGTCTTTTCATGGATCTAAATAATACGAAACCTCGCTCTATGATTTGAAGGTAAAATACTCAAATATGGTAAAATAGTAACATTTACACGTTAATCATGTAGTTTGATATTACGTAAATATATTAATTTTTACCAATATTTCGATACTATTTCATGTAGTATCACGATATCTGATTTGGCCTTCAAATCTAAGAATTTCGCATAATATTGCATTTTAAGCAAGTTTTCTTGCATTTTGTTTCGTACGAAAAATCATCGAATTTAGCAATATTTTGACGTTTATCATCCCCTTTTCCTTTATGTAATTTAAACAAAATATCATCGAATTAGGCAATATTTTGCAGTTTTTCCACGTTTATGTGAATTTTCAGTTTATTGGTATTAATTCATTATATGTACGATAAAAATGATGCAAACACCTAATTATTATGATTAATGATTAAAATGATTAGATAATAACCTTAAATACTTCATTTTCAATCAACTATTTGTTTCTCGTTAAAATACTGAGTAAGATATTGAAAAGTTGAGAAATTCGGTTTTTATTGCATATATCGACGTTTCAGCCGGATTAGTGCGGTTTTACGTGTACATCTTCCCTTGGTAATTTAAACGGAAAATCAGGAACATTTTAGTTAATTCTAATGAAAACACATTGATTTTTATCATTTGTATTGCAAACAACATTGTCATATGTCTTTTCTTGGATCTAAATAATACGAAACCTCGCGCTATGATTTGAAGTTAAAATCCTCAAATATGGTTAAATAGTGACTTTTTCACGTTTTTCATGTAGTTTGATACTACGTAAATATATTCATTTTTACCAATATTTCGATTCTATTTCATGTAGTATCACGATATGTGATTTGGCCTTCAAATCTCAGAATTTTGCATAATATTGCATTTTAAGCAAGTTTTCTTGCATTTTGTATCGTACGAAAAATCATCGAATTTAGCAATATTTTGACGTTTATCATCCTTTTTTCCTTTATGTGACTTAAACAAAATATCATCGAATTAGGCAATATTTTGCCGTTTTCCACGTTTTTGTGAATTTTCAGTCTATGGGTATTAATTCATATATATACGATAAAAATTATGCAAACACATAATTGATTAGATAATAACCTTAAATACTTCATTTTCAATCATCTATTTGTTTCTCGTTAAAATACAGAGTAAGATATTGAAAAGGGGAGAAGTTCGTTTTTTATTGCATATATCGACGTTTCAGCCGGATTAGAGCGGTTTTACGTGTACATCTTCCCTCGGTAATATAAACGAAAAATCAGGAATATTTTAGTTAATTCTAATGAAAACACATTGATTTTTATCATTTGTATTGGAAACAACATTGTCATATGTCTTTTCTTGGATCTAGATAATACGAAACCTCGCTCTATGAGTTCAAGTTAAAATCCTCAAATATGGTTAAATAATGACTTTTTTCACGTTTTTCATGTAGTTTGATACTACGTAAATATATTCATTTTTACTAATATTTCGATTCTATTTCATGTAGTTTCACGATATGTGATTTGGCCTACAAATCTCAGAATTTCACATAATATTGCATTTTAAGCAAGTTTTCTTGCATTTTGTTTCGTACGAAAAATCGTCGAATTTAGCAATATTTTGACGTTTATCATCCCTTTTTCCTTTATGTGACTTAAACAAAATATCGTTGAATTAGGCAATATTTTGCCGTTTTCCACGTTTTTGTGAATTTTCAGTCTATGGGTATTAATTCATTTATATACGATAAAAATTATGCAAACACATAATTGATTAGATAATAACCTTAAATACTTCATTTTCAATCAACTATTTGTTTCTCGTTAAAATACTGAGTAAGATATTGAAAAGGGGAGAAGTTCGGTTTTTATTGCATATATCGACGTTTCAGCCGGATTAGAGCGGTTTTACGTGTACATCTTCCCTCGGTAATGTAAACGGAAAATCAGGAACATTTTAGTTAATTGTAATGAAAACACATTGATTTTTATCATTTGTATTGGAAACAACATTGTCATATGTCTATTCTTGGATCTAAATAATACGAAAGCTCGCTCTATGATTTGAAGTTAAAATCCTCAAATATGGTTAAATAGTGACTTTTTTCACGTTTATCATGTAGTTTGATACTACGTAAATATATTCATTTTTACCAATATTTCGATTCTATTTCATGTAGTATCACGATATGTGATTTGGCCTTCAAATCTCAGAATTTCGCATAATATTGCATTTTAAGCAAGTTTACTTGCATTTTGTTTCGTACGAAAAATCAACCAATTTAGCAATATTTTGACGTTTATCATCCCCTTTTCCTTTATGTGATTTAAACAAAATATCATCGAATTAGGCAATATTTTGCCGTTTTTCCACGTTTATGTGAATTTTCAGTTTATTGGTATTAATTCATTATATATACGATAACAATAATGCAAACACATAATAATTATGATTAATGATTAAAATGATTAGATAATAACCTTAAAAACTTCATTTTCAATCAACTATTTGTTTCTCGTTAAAATACTGAGTAAGATATTGAAAAGGGGAGAAGTTCAGTTTTTATTGCATATATCGACGTTTCAGCCGGATTAGAGCGGTTTTACGTGTACATCTTCCCTAGGTAATATAAACGGAAAATCAGGAACATTTTAGTTAATTCTAATGAAAACACATTGATTTTTATCATTTGTATTGGAAACAACATTGTCATGTGTCTTTTCTTGGATCTAAATAATACGAAACCTCGCTCTATGATTTGAAGGTAAAATCCTCAAATATGGTAAAATAGTGACTTTTTCACGTTAATCATGTAGTTTGATATTACGTAAATATATTATTTTTTACCAATATTTCGATACTATTTCATGTAGTATCACGATATCTGATTTGGCCTTCAAATCTCAGAATTTCGCATAATATTGCATTTTAAGCAAGTTTTCTTGCATTTTGATTCGTACGAAAAATCATCGAATTTAGCAATATTTTGACGTTTATCATCCCCTTTTCCTTTATGTAATTTAAAGAAAATATCATCGAATTAGGCAATATTTTGCAGTTTTTCCACGTTTATGTGAATTTTCAGTTTATTGGTATTAATTCATTATATGTACGATAAAAATGATGCAAACACATAATAATTATGATTAATGATTAAAATGATTAGATAATAACCTTAAATACTTCATTTTCAATCATCTATTTGTTTCTCGTTAAAATACAGAGTAAGATATTGAAAAGGGGAGAAGTTCGTTTTTTATTGCATATATCGACGTTTCAGCCGGATTAGAGCGGTTTTACGTGTACATCTTCCCTCGGTAATATAAACGAAAAATCAGGAATATTTTAGTTAATTCTAGTGAAAACACATTGATTTTTATCATTTGTATTGCAAACAACATTGTCATATGTCTTTTCTTGGATCTAAATAATACGAAACCTCGCGCTATGATTTGAAGTTAAAATCCTCAAATATGGTTAAATAGTGACTTTTTTCACGTTTTTCATGTAGTTTGATACTACGTAAATATATTCATTTTTACCAATATTTCGATTCTATTTCATGTAGTATCACGATATGTGATTTGGCCTTCAAATCTCAGAATTTTGCATAATATTGCATTTTAAGCAAGTTTTCTTGCATTTTGTATCGTACGAAAAATCATCGAATTTAGCAATATTTTGACGTTTATCATCCTTTTTTCCTTTTTGTGACTTAAACAAAATATCATCGAATTAGGCAATATTTTGCCGTTTTTCCACGTTTTTGTGAATTTTCAGTCTATGGGTATTAATTCATATATATACGATAAAAATTATGCAAACACATAATTGATTAGATAATAACCTTAAATACTTCATTTTCAATCATCTATTTGTTTCTCGTTAAAATACAGAGTAAGATATTGAAAAGGGGAGAAGTTCATTTTTTATTGCATATATCGACGTTTCAGCCGGATTAGAGCGATTTTACGTGTACATCTTCCCTCGGTAATATAAACGAAAAATCAGGAATATTTTAGTTAATTCTAATGAAAACACATTGATTTTTATCATTTGTATTGGAAACAACATTGTCATATGTCTTTTCTTGGATCTGGATAATACGAAACCTCGCTCTATGAGTTGAAGTTAAAATCCTCAAATATGGTTAAATAATGACTTTTTTCACGTTTTTCATGTAGTTTGATACTACGTAAATATATTCATTTTTACTAATATTTCGATTCTATTTCATGTAGTTTCACGATATGTGATTTGGCCTTCAAATCTCAGAATTTCACATAATATTGCATTTTAAGCAAGTTGTCTTGCATTTTGTTTCGTACGAAAAATCGTCGAATTTAGCAATATTTTGACGTTTATCATCCCTTTTTCCTTTATGTGACTTAAACAAAATATCATTGAATTAGGCAATATTTTGCCGTTTTCCACGTTTTTGTGAATTTACAGTCTATGAGTATTAATTCATTTATATACGATAAAAATGATGCAAACACATAATTGATTAGATAATAACCTTAAATACTTCATTTTCAATCATCTATTTGTTTCTCGTTAAAATACTGAGTAAGATATTGAAAAGGGGAGAAGTTCGGTTTTTATTGCATATATCGACGTTTCAGCCGGATTAGAGCGGTTTTACGTGTACATCTTCACTCGGTAATGTAAACGGAAAATCAGGAACATTTTAGTTAATTGTAATGAAAACACATTGATTTTTATCATTTGTATTGGAAACAACATTGTCATATGTCTTTTCTTGGATCTAAATAATACGGAAGCTCGCTCTATGATTTGAAGTTAAAATCCTCAAATATGGTTAAATAGTGACTTTTTCACGTTAATCATGTAGTTTGATACTACGTAAATATATTCATTTTTACCAATATTTCGATTCTATTTCATGTAGTATCACGATATGTGATTTGGCCTTCAAATCTCAGAATTTCGCATAATATTGCATTTTAAGCAAGTTTTCTTGCATTTTGATTCGTACGAAAAATCATCGAATTTAGCAATATTTTGACGTTTATCATCCCCTTTTCCTTTATGTAATTTAAACAAAATATCATCGAATTAGGCAATATTTTGCAGTTTTTCCACGTTTATGTGAATTTTCAGTTTATTGGTATTAATTCATTATATGTACGATAAAAATGATGCAAACACATAATAATTATGATTAATGATTAAAATGATTAGATACTGAAGATACCTTAAATACTATTAGATACCTATTAGATATTAGATAGACTATTAGATACTATTAGATATTAGATAGATACTATTAGATACCTTAAATACTTCATTTCAATCATCTATTTGTTTCTCGTTAAAATACAGAGTAAGATATTGAAAAGGGGAGAAGTTCGTTTTTTATTGCATATATCGACGTTTCAGCCGGATTAGAGAGATTTTACGTGTACATCTTCCCTCGGTAATATAAACGAAAAATCAGGAATATTTTAGTAAATTCTAATGAAAACACCTTGATTTTTATCATTTGTATTGGAAACAACATTGTCATATGTCTTTTCTTGGATCTGGATAATACGAAATCTCGCTCTATGAGTTGAAGTTAAAATCCTCAAATATGGTTAAATAATGACTTTTTCACGTTTTTCATGTAGTTTGATACTACGTAAATATATTCATTTTTACTAATATTTCGATTCTATTTCATGTAGTTTCACGATATGTGATTTGGCCTTCAAATCTCAGAATTTCGCATAATATTGCATTTTAAGCAAGTTTTCTTGCATTTTGTTTCGTACGAAAAATCATCGAATTTAGCAATATTTTGACGTTTATCATCCCCTTTTCCTTTATGTGATTTAAACAAAATATCATCGAATTAGGCAATATTTTGCCGTTTTTCTACGTTTATGTGAATTTTCAGTTTATTGGTATTAATTCATTATATATACGATAACAATAATGCAAACACATAATAATTATGATTAATGATTAAAATGATTAGATAATAACCTTAAAAACTTCATTTTCAATCAACTATTTGTTTCTCGTTAAAATACTGAGTAAGATATTGAAAAGGGGAGAAGTTCAGTTTTTATTGCATATATCGACGTTTCAGCCGGATTAGAGCGGTTTTACGTGTACATCTTCCCTAGGAAATATAAACAGAAAATCAGGGACATTTTAGTTAATTCTAATGAAAACACATTGATTTTTATCATTTGTATTGGAAACAACATTGTCATATGTCTTTTCTTGGATCTAAATAATACGAAACCTCGCTCTATGATTTGAAGGTAAAATCCTCAAATATGGTAAAATAGTGACTTTTTCACGTTAATCATGTAGTTTGATATAACGTAAATATATTCATTTTTACCAATATTTCGATTCTATTTCATGTAGTATCACGATATGTGATTTGGCCTTCAAATCTCAGAATTTCGCATAATATTGCATTTTAAGCAAGTTTACTTGCATTTTGTTTCGTACGAAAAATCATCCAATTTAGCAATATTTTGACGTTTATCATCCCCTTTTCCTTTATGTGATTTAAACAAAATATCATCGAATTAGGTAATATTTTGCCGTTTTTCCACGTTTATGTGAATTTTCAGTTTATTGGTATTAATTCATTATATATACGATAAAAATAATGCAAACACATAATAATTATGATTAATGATTAAAATGATTAGATAATAACCTTAAAAACTTCATTTTCAATCAACTATTTGTTTCTCGTTAAAATACTGAGTAAGATATTGAAAAGGGGAGAAGTTCAGTTTTTATTGCATATATCGACGTTTCAGCCGGATTAGAGCGGTTTTACGTGTACATCTTCCCTAGGTAATATAAACGGAAAATCAGGAACATTTTAATTAATTATAATGAAAACACATTGATTTTTATCATTTGTATTGGAAACAACATTGTCATAACATTGTCATATGTCTGTTCTTGGATCTAAATAATACGAAACCTCGCTCTATGATTTGAAGGTAAAATCCTCAAATATGGTAAAATAGTGACATTTTCACGTTAATCATGTAGTTTGATATTACGTAAATATATTAATTTTTACCAATATTTCGATACTATTTCATGTAGTATCACGATATCTGATTTGGCCTTCAAATCTCAGAATTTCGCATAATATTGCATTTTAAGCAAGTTTTCTTGCATTTTGTTTCGTACGAAAAATCATCGAATTTAGCAATATTTTGACGTTTATCATCCCCTTTTCCTTTATGTAATTTAAACTAAATATCATCGAATTAGGCAATATTTTGCAGTTTTTCCACGTTTATGTGAATTTTCAGTTTATTGGTATTAATTCATTATATGTACGATAAAAATGATGCAAACACCTAATTATTATGATTAATGATTAAAATGATTAGATAATAACCTTAAATACTTCATTTTCAATCAACTATTTGTTTCTCGTTAAAATACTGAGTAAGATATTGAAAAGTTGAGAAATTCGGTTTTTATTGCATATATCGACGTTTCAGCCGGATTAGTGCGGTTTTACGTGTACATCTTCCCTCGGTAATTTAAACGGAAAATCAGGAACATTTTAGTTAATTCTAATGAAAACACATTGATTTTTATCATTTGTATTGCAAACAACATTGTCATATGTCTTTTCTTGGATCTAAATAATACGAAACCTCGCGCTATGATTTGAAGTTAAAATCCTCAAATATGGTTAAATAGTGACTTTTTCACGTTTTTCATGTAGTTTGATACTACGTAAATATATTCATTTTTACCAATATTTCGATTCTATTTCATGTAGTATCACGATATGTGATTTGGCCTTCAAATCTCAGAATTTTGCATAATATTGCATTTTAAGCAAGTTTTCTTGCATTTTGTATCGTACGAAAAATCATCGAATTTAGCAATATTTTGACGTTTATCATCCTTTTTTCCTTTATGTGACTTAAACAAAATATCATCGAATTAGGCAATATTTTGCCGTTTTCCACGTTTTTGTGAATTTTCAGTCTATGGGTATTAATTCATATATATACGATAAAAATTATGCAAACACATAATTGATTAGATAATAACCTTAAATACTTCATTTTCAATCATCTATTTGTTTCTCGTTAAAATACAGAGTAAGATATTGAAAAGGGGAGAAGTTCGTTTTTTATTGCATATATCGACGTTTCAGCCGGATTAGAGCGGTTTTACGTGTACATCTTCCCTCGGTAATATAAACGAAAAATCAGGAATATTTTAGTTAATTCTAATGAAAACACATTGATTTTTATCATTTGTATTGGAAACAACATTGTCATATGTCTTTTCTTGGATCTAGATAATACGAAACCTCGCTCTATGAGTTCAAGTTAAAATCCTCAAATATGGTTAAATAATGACTTTTTTCACGTTTTTCATGTAGTTTGATACTACGTAAATATATTCATTTTTACTAATATTTCGATTCTATTTCATGTAGTTTCACGATATGTGATTTGGCCTACAAATCTCAGAATTTCACATAATATTGCATTTTAAGCAAGTTTTCTTGCATTTTGTTTCGTACGAAAAATCGTCGAATTTAGCAATATTTTGACGTTTATCATCCCTTTTTCCTTTATGTGACTTAAACAAAATATCGTTGAATTAGGCAATATTTTGCCGTTTTCCACGTTTTTGTGAATTTTCAGTCTATGGGTATTAATTCATTTATATACGATAAAAATTATGCAAACACATAATTGATTAGATAATAACCTTAAATACTTCATTTTCAATCAACTATTTGTTTCTCGTTAAAATACTGAGTAAGATATTGAAAAGGGGAGAAGTTCGGTTTTTATTGCATATATCGACGTTTCAGCCGGATTAGAGCGGTTTTACGTGTACATCTTCCCTCGGTAATGTAAACGGAAAATCAGGAACATTTTAGTTAATTGTAATGAAAACACATTGATTTTTATCATTTGTATTGGAAACAACATTGTCATATGTCTATTCTTGGATCTAAATAATACGAAAGCTCGCTCTATGATTTGAAGTTAAAATCCTCAAATATGGTTAAATAGTGACTTTTTTCACGTTTATCATGTAGTTTGATACTACGTAAATATATTCATTTTTACCAATATTTCGATTCTATTTCATGTAGTATCACGATATGTGATTTGGCCTTCAAATCTCAGAATTTCGCATAATATTGCATTTTAAGCAAGTTTACTTGCATTTTGTTTCGTACGAAAAATCATCCAATTTAGCAATATTTTGACGTTTATCATCCCCTTTTCCTTTATGTGATTTAAACAAAATATCATCGAATTAGGCAATATTTTGCCGTTTTTCCACGTTTATGTGAATTTTCAGTTTATTGGTATTAATTCATTATATATACGATAACAATAATGCAAACACATAATAATTATGATTAATGATTAAAATGACTAGATAATAACCTTAAAAACTTCATTTTCAATCAACTATTTGTTTCTCGTTAAAATACTGAGTAAGATATTGAAAAGGGGAGAAGTTCAGTTTTTATTGCATATATCGACGTTTCAGCCGGATTAGAGCGGTTTTACGTGTACATCTTCCCTAGGAAATATAAACAGAAAATCAGGGACATTTTAGTTAATTCTAATGAAAACACATTGATTTTTATCATTTGTATTGGAAACAACATTGTCATATGTCTTTTCTTGGATCTAAATAATACGAAACCTCGCTCTATGATTTGAAGGTAAAATCCTCAAATATGGTAAAATAGTGACTTTTTCACGTTAATCATGTAGTTTGATATAACGTAAATATATTCATTTTTACCAATATTTCGATTCTATTTCATGTAGTATCACGATATGTGATTTGGCCTTCAAATCTCAGAATTTCGCATAATATTGCATTTTAAGCAAGTTTACTTGCATTTTGTTTCGTACGAAAAATCATCCAATTTAGCAATATTTTGACGTTTATCATCCCCTTTTCCTTTATGTGATTTAAACAAAATATCATCGAATTAGGTAATATTTTGCCGTTTTTCCACGTTTATGTGAATTTTCAGTTTATTGGTATTAATTCATTATATATACGATAAAAATAATGCAAACACATAATAATTATGATTAATGATTAAAATGATTAGATAATAACCTTAAAAACTTCATTTTCAATCAACTATTTGTTTCTCGTTAAAATACTGAGTAAGATATTGAAAAGGGGAGAAGTTCAGTTTTTATTGCATATATCGACGTTTCAGCCGGATTAGAGCGGTTTTACGTGTACATCTTCCCTAGGTAATATAAACGGAAAATCAGGAACATTTTAATTAATTATAATGAAAACACATTGATTTTTATCATTTGTATTGGAAACAACATTGTCATATGTCTTTTCTTGGATCTAAATAATACGAAACCTCGCTCTATGATTTGAAGGTAAAATCCTCAAATATGGTAAAATAGTGACATTTTCACGTTAATCATGTAGTTTGATATTACGTAAATATATTAATTTTTACCAATATTTCGATACTATTTCATGTAGTATCACGATATCTGATTTGGCCTTCAAATCTCAGAATTTCGCATAATATTGCATTTTAAGCAAGTTTTCTTGCATTTTGTTTCGTACGAAAAATCATCGAATTTAGCAATATTTTGACGTTTATCATCCCCTTTTCCTTTATGTAATTTAAACAAAATATCATCGAATTAGGCAATATTTTGCAGTTTTTCCACGTTTATGTGAATTTTCAGTTTATTGGTATTAATTCATTATATGTACGATAAAAATGATGCAAACACCTAATTATTATGATTAATGATTAAAATGATTAGATAATAACCTTAAATACTTCATTTTCAATCAACTATTTGTTTCTCGTTAAAATACTGAGTAAGATATTGAAAAGTTGAGAAATTCGGTTTTTATTGCATATATCGACGTTTCAGCCGGATTAGTGCGGTTTTACGTGTACATCTTCCCTTGGTAATTTAAACGGAAAATCAGGAACATTTTAGTTAATTCTAATGAAAACACATTGATTTTTATCATTTGTATTGCAAACAACATTGTCATATGTCTTTTCTTGGATCTAAATAATACGAAACCTCGCGCTATGATTTGAAGTTAAAATCCTCAAATATGGTTAAATAGTGACTTTTTCACGTTTTTCATGTAGTTTGATACTACGTAAATATATTCATTTTTACCAATATTTCGATTCTATTTCATGTAGTATCACGATATGTGATTTGGCCTTCAAATCTCAGAATTTTGCATAATATTGCATTTTAAGCAAGTTTTCTTGCATTTTGTATCGTACGAAAAATCATCGAATTTAGCAATATTTTGACGTTTATCATCCTTTTTTCCTTTATGTGACTTAAACAAAATATCATCGAATTAGGCAATATTTTGCCGTTTTCCACGTTTTTGTGAATTTTCAGTCTATGGGTATTAATTCATATATATACGATAAAAATTATGCAAACACATAATTGATTAGATAATAACCTTAAATACTTCATTTTCAATCATCTATTTGTTTCTCGTTAAAATACAGAGTAAGATATTGAAAAGGGGAGAAGTTCGTTTTTTATTGCATATATCGACGTTTCAGTCGGATTAGTGCGGTTTTACGTGTACATCTTCCCTCGGTAATATAAACGAAAAATCAGGAATATTTTAGTTAATTCTAATGAAAACACATTGATTTTTATCATTTGTATTGGAAACAACATTGTCATATGTCTTTTCTTGGATCTAGATAATACGAAACCTCGCTCTATGAGTTGAAGTTAAAATCCTCAAATATGGTTAAATAATGACTTTTTTCACGTTTTTCATGTAGTTTGATACTACGTAAATATATTAATTTTTACTAATATTTCGATTCTATTTCATGTAGTTTCACGATATGTGATTTGGCCTACAAATCTCAGAATTTCACATAATATTGCATTTTAAGCAAGTTTTCTTGCATTTTGTTTCGTACGAAAAATCGTCGAATTTAGGAATATTTTGACGTTTATCATCCCTTTTTCCTTTATGTAACTTAAACAAAATATCATTGAATTAGGCAATATTTTGCCGTTTTCCACGTTTTTGTGAATTTTCAGTCTATGGGTATTAATTAATTTATATACGATAAAAATGATGCAAACACATAATTGATTAGATAATAACCTTAAATACTTCATTTTCAATCAACTATTTGTTTCTCATTAAAATACTGAGTAAGATATTGAAAAGGGGAGAAGTTCGGTTTTTATTGCATATATCGACGTTTCAGCCGGATTAGAGCGGTTTTACGTGTACATCTTCCCTCGGTAATGTAAACGGAAAATCAGGAACATTTTAGTTAATTGTAATGAAAACACATTGATTTTTATCATTTGTATTGGAAACAACATTGTCATATGTCTATTCTTGGATCTAAATAATACGAAAGCTCGCTCTATGATTTGAAGTTAAAATCCTCAAATATGGTTAAATAGTGATTTTTTTCACGTTTATCATGTAGTTTGATACTACGTAAATATATTCATTTTTACCAATATTTCGATTCTATTTCATGTAGTATCACGATATGTGATTTGGCCTTCAAATCTCAGAATTTCGCATAATATTGCATTTTAAGCAAGTTTACTTGCATTTTGTTTCGTACGAAAAATCATACAATTTAGCAATATTTTGACGTTTATCATCCCCTTTTCCTTTATGTGATTTAAACAAAATATCATCGAATTAGGCAATATTTTGCCGTTTTTCCACGTTTATGTGAATTTTCAGTTTATTGGTATTAATTCATTATATATACGATAACAATAATGCAAACACATAATAATTATGATTAATGATTAAAATGATTAGATAATAACCTTAAAAACTTCATTTTCAATCAACTATTTGTTTCTCGTTAAAATACTGAGTAAGATATTGAAAAGTTGAGAAATTCAGTTTTTATTGCATATATCGACGTTTCAGCCGGATTAGAGCGGTTTTACGTGTAAATCTTCCCTCGGTAATATAAACGGAAAATCAGGAACATTTTAGTTAATTCTAACGAAAACACATTGATTTTTATCATTTGTTTTGCAAACAACATTGTCATATGTCTTTTCTTGGATCTAAATAATACGAAACCTCGCGCTATGATTTGAAGTTAAAATCCTCAAATATGGTTAAATAGTGACTTTTTTCACGTTTTTCATGTAGTTTGATACTACGTAAATATATTCATTTTTACCAATATTTCGATTCTATTTCATGTAATATCACGATATGTGATTTAGCCTTCAAATCTCAGAATTTTGCATAATATTGCATTTTAAGCAAGTTTTCTTGCATTTTGTATCGTACGAAAAATCATCGAATTTAGCAATATTTTGACGTTTATCATCCTTTTTTCCTTTATGTGACTTAAACAAAATATCATCGAATTAGGCAATATTTTGCCGTTTTTCCACGTTTTTGTGAATTTTCAGTCTTTGGGTATTAATTCATATATATACGATAAAAATTATGCAAACACATAATTGATTAGATAATAACCTTAAATACTTCATTTTCAATCATCTATTTGTTTCTCGTTAAAATACAGAGTAAGATATTGAAAAGGGGAGAAGTTCGTTTTTTATTGCATATATCGACGTTTCAGTCGGATTAGTGCGGTTTTACGTGTACATCTTCCCTCGGTAATATAAACGAAAAATCAGGAATATTTTAGTTAATTCTAATGAAAACACATTGATTTTTATCATTTGTATTGGAAACAACATTGTCATATGTCTTTTCTTGGATCTAGATAATACGAAACCTCGCTCTATGAGTTGAAGTTAAAATCCTCAAATATGGTTAAATAATGACTTTTTTCACGTTTTTCATGTAGTTTGATACTACGTAAATATATTAATTTTTACTAATATTTCGATTCTATTTCATGTAGTTTCACGATATGTGATTTGGCCTACAAATCTCAGAATTTCACATAATATTGCATTTTAAGCAAGTTTTCTTGCATTTTGTTTCGTACGAAAAATCGTCGAATTTAGGAATATTTTGACGTTTATCATCCCTTTTTCCTTTATGTAACTTAAACAAAATATCATTGAATTAGGCAATATTTTGCCGTTTTCCACGTTTTTGTGAATTTTCAGTCTATGGGTATTAATTAATTTATATACGATAAAAATGATGCAAACACATAATTGATTAGATAATAACCTTAAATACTTCATTTTCAATCAACTATTTGTTTCTCATTAAAATACTGAGTAAGATATTGAAAAGGGGAGAAGTTCGGTTTTTATTGCATATATCGACGTTTCAGCCGGATTAGAGCGGTTTTACGTGTACATCTTCCCTCGGTAATGTAAACGGAAAATCAGGAACATTTTAGTTAATTGTAATGAAAACACATTGATTTTTATCATTTGTATTGGAAACAACATTGTCATATGTCTATTCTTGGATCTAAATAATACGAAAGCTCGCTCTATGATTTGAAGTTAAAATCCTCAAATATGGTTAAATAGTGACTTTTTTCACGTTTATCATGTAGTTTGATACTACGTAAATATATTCATTTTTACCAATATTTCGATTCTATTTCATGTAGTATCACGATATGTGATTTGGCCTTCAAATCTCAGAATTTCGCATAATATTGCATTTTAAGCAAGTTTACTTGCATTTTGTTTCGTACGAAAAATCATACAATTTAGCAATATTTTGACGTTTATCATCCCCTTTTCCTTTATGTGATTTAAACAAAATATCATCGAATTAGGCAATATTTTGCCGTTTTTCCACGTTTATGTGAATTTTCAGTTTATTGGTATTAATTCATTATATATACGATAACAATAATGCAAACACATAATAATTATGATTAATGATTAAAATGATTAGATAATAACCTTAAAAACTTCATTTTCAATCAACTATTTGTTTCTCGTTAAAATACTGAGTAAGATATTGAAAAGTTGAGAAATTCGGTTTTTATTGCATATATCGACGTTTCAGCCGGATTAGAGCGGTTTTACGTGTAAATCTTCCCTCGGTAATATAAACGGAAAATCAGGAACATTTTAGTTAATTCTAACGAAAACACATTGATTTTTATCATTTGTATTGCAAACAACATTGTCATATGTCTTTTCTTGGATCTAAATAATACGAAACCTCGCGCTATGATTTGAAGTTAAAATCCTCAAATATGGTTAAATAGTGACTTTTTTCACGTTTTTCATGTAGTTTGATGCTACGTAAATATATTCATTTTTACCAATATTTCGATTCTATTTCATGTAGTATCACGATATGTGATTTGGCCTTCAAATCTCAGAATTTTGCATAATATTGCATTTTAAGCAAGTTTTCTTGCATTTTGTATCGTACGAAAAATCATCGAATTTAGCAATATTTTGACGTTTATCATCCTTTTTTCCTTTATGTGACTTAAACAAAATATCATCGAATTAGGCAATATTTTGCCGTTTTTCCACGTTTTTGTGAATTTTCAGTGTATGGGTATTAATTCATATATATGTGATAAAAATTATGCAAACACATAATTGATTAGATAATAACCTTAAATACTTCATTTTCAATCATCTATTTGTTTCTCGTTAAAATACTGAGTAAGATATTGAAAAGGGGAGAAGTTCGGTTTTTATTGCATATATCGACGTTTCAGCCGGATTAGAGCGGTTTTACGTGTACATCTTCCCTCGGTAATATAAACGGAAAATCAGGAACATTTTAGTTAATTGTAATGAAAACACATTGATTTTTATCATTTGTATTGCAAACAACATTGTTATATGTCTTTTCTTGGATCTAAATAATACGAAACCTCGCTCTATGATTTGAAGGTAAAATCCTCATATATGGTAAAATAGTGACTTTTTCACGTTAATCATGTAGTTTGAATTTACGTAAATATATTCATTTTTACAAATATTTCGATACTATTTCATGTAGTATCACGATATGTGATTTGGCCTTCAAATCTCAGAATTTCGCATAATATTGCATTTTAAGCAAGTTTTCTTGCATTTTGTTTCGTACGAAAAATCATCGAATTTAGCAATATTTTGACGTTTATCATCCCCTTTTCCTTTATGTGATTTAAACAAAATATCATCGAATTAGGCAATATTTTGCCGTTTTTCCACGTTTATGTGAATTTTCAGTTTATTGGTATTAATTCATTATATATACGATAAAAATAATGCAAACACATAATAATTATGATTAATGAATAAAATGATTAGATAATAACCTTAAAAACTTCATTTTCAATCAACTATTTGTTTCTCGTTAAAATACTGAGTAAGATATTGAAAAGGGGAGAAGTTCAGTTTTAATTGCATATATCGACGTTTCAGCCGGATTAGAGCGGTTTTACGTGTACATCTTCCCTAGGTAATATAAACGGAAAATCAGGAACATTTTAGTTAATTCTAATGAAAACACATTGATTTTTATCATTTGTATTGGAAACAACATTGTCATATGTCTTTTCTTGGATCTAAATAATACGAAACCTCGCTCTATGATTTGAAGTTAAAATCCTCAAATATGGTTAAATAGTGACTTTTTTCACGTTTTTCATGTAGTTTGATACTACGTAAATATATTCATTTTTACCAATATTTCGATTCTATTTCATGTAGTATCACGATATGTGATTTGGCCTTCAAATCTCAGAATTTTGCATAATATTGCATTTTAAGCAAGTTTTCTTGCATTTTGTATCGTACGAAAAATCATCGAATTTAGCAATATTTTGACGTTTATCATCCTTTTTTCCTTAATGTGACTTAAACAAAATATCATCGAATTAGGCAATATTTTGCCGTTTTTCCACGTTTTTGTGAATTTTCAGTCTATGGGTATTAATTCATATATATACGATAAAAATTATGCAAACACATAATTGATTAAATAATAACCTTAAATACTTCATTTTCAATCATCTATTTGTTTCTCGTTAAAATACAGAGTAAGATATTGAAAAGGGGAGAAATTCGTTTTTTATTGCATATATCGACGTTTCAGCCGGATTAGAGCGGTTTTACGTGTACATCTTCGCTCGGTAATATAAACGAAAAATCAGGAATATTTTAGTTAATTCTATTGAAAACACATTGATTTTTATCATTTGTATTGGAAACAACATTGTCATATGTCTTTTCTTGGATCTAGATAATACGAAACCTCGCTCTATGAGTTGAAGTTAAAATCCTCAAATATGGTTAAATAATGGCATTTTTTCACGTTTTTCATGTAGTTTGATACTACGTAAATATATTCATTTTTACTAATATTTTGATTCTATTTCATGTAGTTTCACGATATGTGATTTGGCCTTCAAATCTCAGAATTTCACATAATATTGCATTTTAAGCAAGTTGTCTTGCATTTTGTTTCGTACGAAAAATCGTCGAATTTAGCAATATTTTGACGTTTATCATCTCTTTTTCCTTTATGTGACTTAAACAAAATATCATTGAATTAGGCAATATTTTGCCGTTTTCCACGTTTTTGTGAATTTACAGTCTATGAGTATTAATTCATTTATATACGATAAAAATGATGCAAACACATAATTGATTAGATAATAACCTTAAATACTTCATTTTCAATCATCTATTTGTTTCTCGTTAAAATACTGAGTAAGATATTGAAAAGGGGAGAAGTTCGGTTTTTATTGCATATATCGACGTTTCAGCCGGAATAGAGCGGTTTTACGTGTACATCTTCCCTCGGTAATATAAACCGAAAATCAGGAACATTTTAGTTAATTGTAATGAAAACACATTGATTTTTATCATTTGTATTGCAAACAACATTGTCATATGTCTTTTCTTGGATCTAAATAATACGAAACCTCGCTCTATGATTTGAAGGTAAAATCCTCATATATGGTAAAATAGTGACTTTTTCACGTTAATCATGTAGTTTGATATTACGTAAATATATTCATTTTTACAAATATTTCGATACTATTTCATGTAGTATCACGATATGTGATTTGGCCTTCAAATCTCAGAATTTCGCATAATATTGCATTTTAAGCAAGTTTTCTTGCATTTTGGTTTGTACGAAAAATCATCGAATTTAGCAATATTTTGACGTTTATCATCCCCTTTTCCTTCATGTAATTTAAACAAAATATCATCGAATTAGGCAATATTTTGCAGTTTTTCCACGTTTATGTGAATTTTCAGTTTATTGGTATTAATTCATTATATGTACGATAAAAATGATGCAAACACATAATAATTATGATTAATGATTAAAATGATAAGATGATAACCTTAAATACTTCATTTTCAATCAACTATTTGTTTCTCGTTAAAATACTGAGTAAGATATTGAAAAGTTGAGAAATTCGGTTTTTATTGCATATATCGACATTTCAGCCGGATTAGAGCGGTTTTACGTGTACATCTTCCCTCGGTAATATAAACGGAAAATCAGGAACATTTTAGTTAATTCTAATGAAAACACATTGATTTTTATCATTTGTATTGCAAACAACATTGTCATATGTCTTTTCTTGGATCTAAATAATACGAAACCTCGCGCTATGATTTGAAGTTAAAATCCTCAAATATGGTTAAATAGTGACTTTTTTCACGTTTTTCATGTAGTTTGATACTACGTAAATATATTCATTTTTACCAATATTTCGATTCTATTTCATGTAGTATCACGATATGTGATTTGGCCTTCAAATCTCAGAATTTTGCATAATATTGCATTTTAAGCAAGTTTTCTTGCATTTTGTATCGTACAAAAAATCATCGAATTTAGCAATATTTTGACGTTTATCATCCTTTTTTCCTTTATGTGACTTAAACAAAATATCATCGAATTAGGCAATATTTTGCCGTTTTTCCACGTTTTTGTGAATTTTCAGTCTATGGGTATTAATTCATATATATACGATAAAAATTATGCAAACATAATTGATTAGATAATAACCTTAAATACTTCATTTTCAATCATCTATTTGTTTCTCGTTAAAATACAGAGTAAGATATTGAAAAGGGGAGAAGTTCGTTTTTTATTGCATATATCGACGTTTCAGCCGGATTAGAGCGGTTTTACGTGTACATCTTCCCTCGGTAATATAAACGAAAAATCAGGAATATTTTAGTTAATTCTAATGAAAACACATTGATTTTTATCATTTGTATTGGAAATAACATTGTCATATGTCTTTTCTTGGATCTAGATAATACGAAACCTCGCTCTATGAGTTGAAGTTAAAATCCTTAAATATGGTTAAATAATGACTTTTTTCACGTTTTTCATGTAGTTTGATACTACGTAAATATATTCATTTTTACCAATATTTCGATTCTATTTCATGTAGTTTCACGATATGTGATTTGGCCTTCAAATGTCAGAATTTCACATAATATTGCATTTTAAGCAAGTTGTCTTGCATTTTGTTTCGTACGAAAAATCGTCGAATTTAGCAATATTTTGACGTTTATCATCCCTTTTTCCTTTATGTGACTTAAACAAAATATCATTGAATTAGGCAATATTTTGCCGTTTTCCACGTTTTTGTGAATTTACAGTCTATGAGTATTAATTCATTTATATACGATAAAAATGATGCAAACACATAATTGATTAGATAATAACCTTAAATACTTCATTTTCAATCATCTATTTGTTTCTCGTTAAAATACTGAGTAAGATATTGAAAAGGGGAGAAGTTCAGTTTTTATTGCATATATCGACGTTTCAGCCGGATTAGAGCGGTTTTACGTGTACATCTTCCCTAGGTAATATAAACGGAAAATCAGGAACATTTTAGTTAATTCTAATGAAAACACATTGATTTTTATCATTTGTATTGGAAACAACATTGTCATATGTCTTTTCTTGGATCTAAATAATACGAAACCTCGCTCTATGATTTGAAGGTAAAATCCTCATATATGGTAAAATAGTGACTTTTTCACGTTAATCATGTAGTTTGATATTACGTAAATATATTCATTTTTACAAATATTTCGATACTATTTCATGTAGTATCACGATATGTGATTTGGCCTTCAAATCTCAGAATTTCGCATAATATTGCATTTTAAGCAAGTTTTCTTGCATTTTGGTTTGTACGAAAAATCATCGAATTTAGCAATATTTTGACGTTTATCATCCCCTTTTCCTTCATGTAATTTAAACAAAATATCATCGAATTAGGCAATATTTTGCAGTTTTTCCACGTTTATGTGAATTTTCAGTTTATTGGTATTAATTCATTATATGTACGATAAAAATGATGCAAACACATAATAATTATGATTAATGATTAAAATGATAAGATGATAACCTTAAATACTTCATTTTCAATCAACTATTTGTTTCTCGTTAAAATACTGAGTAAGATATTGAAAAGTTGAGAAATTCGGTTTTTATTGCATATATCGACATTTCAGCCGGATTAGAGCGGTTTTACGTGTACATCTTCCCTCGGTAATATAAACGGAAAATCAGGAACATTTTAGTTAATTCTAATGAAAACACATTGATTTTTATCATTTGTATTGCAAACAACATTGTCATATGTCTTTTCTTGGATCTAAATAATACGAAACCTCGCGCTATGATTTGAAGTTAAAATCCTCAAATATGGTTAAATAGTGACTTTTTTCACGTTTTTCATGTAGTTTGATACTACGTAAATATATTCATTTTTACCAATATTTCGATTCTATTTCATGTAGTATCACGATATGTGATTTGGCCTTCAAATCTCAGAATTTTGCATAATATTGCATTTTAAGCAAGTTTTCTTGCATTTTGTATCGTACAAAAAATCATCGAATTTAGCAATATTTTGACGTTTATCATCCTTTTTTCCTTTATGTGACTTAAACAAAATATCATCGAATTAGGCAATATTTTGCCGTTTTTCCACGTTTTTGTGAATTTTCAGTCTATGGGTATTAATTCATATATATACGATAAAAATTATGCAAACATAATTGATTAGATAATAACCTTAAATACTTCATTTTCAATCATCTATTTGTTTCTCGTTAAAATACAGAGTAAGATATTGAAAAGGGGAGAAGTTCGTTTTTTATTGCATATATCGACGTTTCAGCCGGATTAGAGCGGTTTTACGTGTACATCTTCCCTCGGTAATATAAACGAAAAATCAGGAATATTTTAGTTAATTCTAATGAAAACACATTGATTTTTATCATTTGTATTGGAAATAACATTGTCATATGTCTTTTCTTGGATCTAGATAATACGAAACCTCGCTCTATGAGTTGAAGTTAAAATCCTTAAATATGGTTAAATAATGACTTTTTTCACGTTTTTCATGTAGTTTGATACTACGTAAATATATTCATTTTTACCAATATTTCGATTCTATTTCATGTAGTTTCACGATATGTGATTTGGCCTTCAAATGTCAGAATTTCACATAATATTGCATTTTAAGCAAGTTGTCTTGCATTTTGTTTCGTACGAAAAATCGTCGAATTTAGCAATATTTTGACGTTTATCATCCCTTTTTCCTTTATGTGACTTAAACAAAATATCATTGAATTAGGCAATATTTTGCCGTTTTCCACGTTTTTGTGAATTTACAGTCTATGAGTATTAATTCATTTATATACGATAAAAATGATGCAAACACATAATTGATTAGATAATAACCTTAAATACTTCATTTTCAATCATCTATTTGTTTCTCGTTAAAATACTGAGTAAGATATTGAAAAGGGGAGAAGTTCAGTTTTTATTGCATATATCGACGTTTCAGCCGGATTAGAGCGGTTTTACGTGTACATCTTCCCTAGGTAATATAAACGGAAAATCAGGAACATTTTAGTTAATTCTAATGAAAACACATTGATTTTTATCATTTGTATTGGAAACAACATTGTCATATGTCTTTTCTTGGATCTAAATAATACGAAACCTCGCTCTATGATTTGAAGTTAAAATCCTCAAATATGGTTAAATAGTGACTTTTTTCACGTTTTTCATGTAGTTTGAAACTACGTAAATATATTCATTTTTACCAATATTTCGATTCTATTTCATGTAGTTTCACGATATGTGATTTGGCCTTCAAATCTCAGAATTTCACATAATATTGCATTTTAAGCAAGTTGTCTTGCATTTTGTTTCGTACGAAAAATCGTCGAATTTAGCAATATTTTGAAGTTTATCATCCTTTTTTCCTTAATGTGACTTAAACAAAATATCATCGAATTAGGCAATATTTTGCCGTTTTTCCACGTTTTTGTGAATTTTCAGTCTATGGGTATTAATTCATATATATATGATAAAAATTATGCAAACACATAATTGATTAAATAATAACCTTAAATACTTCATTTTCAATCATCTATTTGTTTCTCGTTAAAATACAGAGTAAGATATTGAAAAGGGGAGAAGTTCGTTTTTTATTGCATATATCGACGTTTCAGCCGGATTAGAGCGGTTTTACGTGTACATCTTCCCTCGGTAATATAAACGAAAAATCAGGAATATTTTAGTTAATTCTAGTGAAAACACATTGATTTTTATCATTTGTATTGGAAACAACATTGTCATATGTCTTTTCTTGGATCTAGATAATACGAAACCTCGCTCTATGAGTTGAAGTTAAAATCCTCAAATATGGTTATATAATGACTTTTTTCACGTTTTTCATGTAGTTTGATACTACGTAAATATATTCATTTTTACTAATATTTTGATTCTATTTCATGTAGTTTCACGATATGTGATTTGGCCTTCAAATCTCAGAATTTCACATAATATTGCATTTTAAGCAAGTTGTCTTGCATTTTGTATCGTACGAAAAATCATCGAATTTAGCAATATTTTGACGTTTATCATCCTTTTTTCCTTAATGTGACTTAAACAAAATATCATCGAATTAGGCAATATTTTGCCGTTTTTCCACGTTTTTGTGAATTTTCAGTCTATGGGTATTAATTCATTTATATACGATAAAAATGATGCAAACACATAATTGATTAGATAATAACCTTAAATACTTCATTTTCAATCATCTATTTGTTTCTCGTTAAAATACTGAGTAAGATATTGAAAAGGGGAGAAGTTCAGTTTTTATTGCATATATCGACGTTTCAGCCGGATTAGAGCGGTTTTACGTGTACATCTTCCCTAGGTAATATAAACGGAAAATCAGGAACATTTTAGTTAATTCTAATGAAAACACATTGATTTTTATCATTTGTATTGGAAACAACATTGTCATATGTCTTTTCTTGGATCTAAATAATACGAAACCTCGCTCTATGATTTGAAGTTAAAATCCTCAAATATGGTTAAATAGTGACTTTTTTCACGTTTTTCATGTAGTTTGATACTACGTAAATATATTCATTTTTACCAATATTTCGATTCTATTTCATGTAGTATCACGATATGTGATTTGGCCTTCAAATCTCAGAATTTTGCATAATATTGCATTTTAAGCAAGTTTTCTTGCATTTTGTATCGTACGAAAAATCATCGAATTTAGCAATATTTTGACGTTTATCATCCTTTTTTCCTTAATGTGACTTAAACAAAATATCATCGAATTAGGCAATATTTTGCCGTTTTTCCACGTTTTTGTGAATTTTCAGTCTATGGGTATTAATTCATATATATATGATAAAAATTATGCAAACACATAATTGATTAAATAATAACCTTAAATACTTCATTTTCAATCATCTATTTGTTTCTCGTTAAAATACAGAGTAAGATATTGAAAAGGGGAGAAGTTCGTTTTTTATTGCATATATCGACGTTTCAGCCGGATTAGAGCGGTTTTACGTGTACATCTTCCTTCGGTAATATAAACGAAAAATCAGGAATATTTTAGTTAATTCTAGTGAAAACACATTGATTTTTATCATTTGTATTGGAAACAACATTGTCATATGTCTTTTCTTGGATCTAGATAATACGAAACCTCGCTCTATGAGTTGAAGTTAAAATCCTCAAATATGGTTAAATAGTGACTTTTTTCACGTTTTTCATGTAGTTTGATACTACGTAAATATATTCATTTTTACTAATATTTTGATTCTATTTCATGTAGTTTCACGATATGTGATTTGGCCTTCAAATCTCAGAATTTCACATAATATTGCATTTTAAGTAAGTTGTCTTGCATTTTGTTTCGTATGAAAAATCGTCGAATTTAGCAATATTTTGACGTTTATCATCCCTTTTTCCTTTATGTGACTTAAACAAAATATCATTGAATTAGGCAATATTTTGCCGTTTTCCACGTTTTTGTAAATTTACAGTCTATGAGTATTAATTCATTTATATACGATAAAAATGATGCAAACACATAATTGATTAGATAATAACCTTAAATACTTCATTTTCAATCATCTATTTGTTTCTCGTTAAAATACTGAGTAAGATATTGAAAAGGGGAGAAGTTCGGTTTTTATTGCATATATCGACGTTTCAGCCGGATTAGAGCGGTTTTACGTGTACATCTTCCCTCGGTAATGTGAACGGAAAATCAGGAACATTTTAGTTAATTGTAATGAAAACACATTAATTTTAATCATTTGTATTGCAAACAACATTGTCATATGTCTTTTCTTGGATCTAAATAATACGAAACCTCGCGCTATGATTTGAAGTTAAAATCCTCAAATATGGTTAAATAGTGACTTTTTTCACGTTTTTCATGTAGTTTGATACTACGTAAATATATTCATTTTTACCAATATTTCGATTCTATTTCATGTAGTATCACGATATGTGATTTGGCCTTCAAATCTCAGAATTTTGCATAATATTGCATTTTAAGCAAGTTTTCTTGCATTTTGTATCGTACGAAAAATCATCGAATTTAGCAATATTTTGACGTTTATCATCCTTTTTTCCTTTATGTGACCTAAACAAAATATCATCGAATTAGGCAAAATTTTGCCGTTTTTCCACGTTTTTGTGAATTTTCAGTCTATGGGTATTAATTCATATATATACGATAAAAATTATGCAAACACATAATTGATTAGATAATAACCTAAAATACTTCATTTTCAATCATCTATTTGTTTCTCGTTAAAATACAGAGTAAGATATTGAAAAGGGGAGAAGTTCGTTTTTTATTGCATATATCGACGTTTCAGCCGGATTAGAGCGATTTTACGTGTACATCTTCCCTCGGTAATATAAACGAAAAATCAGGAATATTTTAGTTAATTCTAATGAAAACACATTGATTTTTATCATTTGTATTGGAAACAACATTGTCATATGTCTATTCTTGGATCTAAATAATACGAAAGCTCGCTCTATGATTTGAAGTTAAAATCCTCAAATATGGTTAAATAGTGACTTTTTTCACGTTTATCATGTAGTTTGATACTATGTAAATATATTCATTTTTACCAATATTTCGATTCTATTTCATGTAGTATCACGATATGTGATTTGGCCTTCAAATCTCAGAATTTCGCATAATATTGCATTTTAAGCAAGTTTACTTGCATTTTGTTTCGTACGAAAAATCATACAATTTAGCAATATTTTGACGTTTATCATCCCCTTTTCCTTTATGTGATTTAAACAAAATATCATCGAATTAGGCAATATTTTGCCGTTTTTCCACGTTTATGTGAATTTTCATTTTATTGGTATTAATTCATTATATATACGATAACAATAATGCAAACACATAATAATTATGATTAATGATTAAAATGATTAGATAATAACCTTAAAAACTTCATTTTCAATCAACTATTTGTTTCTCGTTAAAATACTGAGTAAGATATTGAAAAGTTGAGAAATTCGGTTTTTATTGCATATATCGACGTTTCAGCCGGATTAGAGCGGTTTTACGTGTAAATCTTCCCTCGGTAATATAAACGGAAAATCAGGAACATTTTAGTTAATTCTAATGAAAACACATTGATTTTTATCATTTGTATTGGAAACAACATTGTCATATGTCTTTTCTTGGATCTAGATAATACAAAACCTCGCTCTATGAGTTGAAGTTAAAATCCTTAAATATGGTTAAATAATGACTTTTTTCACGTTTTTCATGTAGTTTGATACTACGTAAATATATTCATTTTTACCAATATTTCGATTCTATTTCATGTAGTTTCACGATATGTGATTTGGCCTTCAAATCTCAGAATTTCACATAATATTGCATTTTAAGCAAGTTGTCTTGCATTTTGTTTCGTACGAAAAATCGTCGAATTTAGCAATATTTTGACGTTTATCATCCCTTTTTCCTTTATGTGACTTAAACAAAATATCATTGAATTAGGCAATATTTTGCCGTTTTCCACGTTTTTGTGAATTTACAGTCTATGAGTATTAATTCATTTATATACGATAAAAATGATGCAAACACAATTGATTAGATAATAACCTTAAATACTTCATTTTCAATCATCTATTTGTTTCTCGTTAAAATACTGAGTAAGATATTGAAAAGGGGAGAAGTTCGGTTTTTATTGCATATATCGACGTTTCAGCCGGATTAGAGCGGTTTTACGTGTACATCTTCCCTCGGTAATGTAAACGGAAAATCAGGAACATTTTAGTTAATTGTAATGAAAACACATTGATTTTTATCATTTGTATTGGAAACAACATTGTCATATGTCTTTTCTTTGATCTAAATAATACGAAAGCTCGCTCTATGATTTGAAGTTAAAATCCTCAAATATGGTTAAATAGTGACTTTTTTCACGTTTATCATGTAGCTTGATACTACGTAAATATATTCATTTTTACCAATATTTCGATTCTATTTCATGTAGTATCACGATATGTGATTTGGCCTTCAAATCTCAGAATTTCGCATAATATTGCATTTTAAGCAAGTTTACTTGCATTTTGTTTCGTACGAAAAATCATCCAATTTAGCAATATTTTGACGTTTATCATCCCCTTTTCCTTTATGTGATTTAAACAAAATATCATCGAATTAGGTAATATTTTGTCGTTTTTCCACGTTTATGTGAATTTTCAGTTTATTGGTATTAATTCATTATATATACGATAAAAATAATGCAAACACATAATAATTATGATTAATGATTAAAATGATTAGATAATAACCTTAAAAACTTCATTTTCAATCAACTATTTGTTTCTCGTTAAAATACTGAGTAAGATATTGAAAAGGGGAGAAGTTCAGTTTTTATTGCATATATCGACGTTTCAGCCGGATTAGAGCGGTTTTACGTGTACATCTTCCCTAGGTAATATAAACGGAAAATCAGGAACATTTTAGTTAATTCTAATGAAAACACATTGATTTTTATCATTTGTATTGGAAACAACATTGTCATATGTCTTTTCTTGGATCTAAATAATACGAAACCTCGCTCTATGATTTGAAGTTAAAATCCTCAAATATGGTTAAATAGTGACTTTTTTCACGTTTATCATGTAGCTTGATACTACGTAAATATATTCATTTTTACCAATATTTCGATTCTATTTCATGTAGTATCACGATATGTGATTTGGCCTTCAAATCTCAGAATTTCGCATAATATTGCATTTTAAGCAAGTTTACTTGCATTTTGTTTCGTACGAAAAATCATCCAATTTAGCAATATTTTGACGTTTATCATCCCCTTTTCCTTTATGTGATTTAAACAAAATATCATCGAATTAGGTAATATTTTGCCGTTTTTCCACGTTTATGTGAATTTTCAGTTTATTGGTATTAATTCATTATATATACGATAAAAATAATGCAAACACATAATAATTATGATTAATGATTAAAATGATTAGATAATAACCTTAAAAACTTCATTTTCAATCAACTATTTGTTTCTCGTTAAAATATTGAGTAAGATATTGAAAAGGGGAGAAGTTCAGTTTTTATTGCATATATCGACGTTTCAGCCGGATTAGAGCGGTTTTACGTGTACATCTTCCCTCGGTAATGTAAACGGAAAATCAGGAACATTTTAGTTAATTGTAATGAAAACACATTGATTTTTATCATTTGTATTGGAAACAACATTGTCATATGTCTTTTCTTAGATCTAAATAATACGAAAGCTCGCTCTATGATTTGAAGTTAAAATCCTCAAATATGGTTAAATAGTGACTTTTTTCACGTTTATCATGTAGTTTGATACTACGTAAATATATTCATTTTTACCAATATTTCGATTCTATTTCATGTAGTATCACGATATGTGATTTGGCCTTCAAATCTCAGAATTTCGCATAATATTGCATTTTAAGCAAGTTTTCTTGCATTTTGGTTCGTACGAAAAATCATCGAATTTAGCAATATTTTGACGTTTATCATCCCCTTTTCCTTTATGTAATTTAAACAAAATATCATCGAATTAGGCAATATTTTGCAGTTTTTCCACGTTTATGTGAATTTTCAGTTTATTGGTATTATTTCATTATATGTACGATAAAAATGATGCAAACACATAATAATTATGATTAATGATTAAAATGATTAGATGATAACCTTAAATACTTCATTTTCAATCAACTATTTGTTTCTCGTTAAAATACTGAGTAAGATATTGAAAAGTTGAGAAATTCGGTTTTTATTGCATATATCGACATTTCAGCCGGATTAGAGCGGTTTTACGTGTACATCTTCCCTCGGTAATATAAACGGAAAATCAGGAACATTTTAGTTAATTCTAATGAAAACACATTGATTTTTATCATTTGTATTGCAAACAACATTGTCATATGTCTTTTCTTGGATCTAAATAATACGAAACCTCGCGCTATGATTTGAAGTTAAAATCCTCAAATATGGTTAAATAGTGACTTTTTTCACGTTTTTCATGTAGTTTGATACTACGTAAATATATTCATTTTTACCAATATTTCGATTCTATTTCATGTAGTATCACGATATGTGATTTGGCCTTCAAATCTCAGAATTTTGCATAATATTGCATTTTAAGCAAGTTTTCTTGCATTTTGTATCGTACGAAAAATCATCGAATTTAGCAATATTTTGACGTTTATCATCCTTTTTTCCTTTATGTGACTTAAACAAAATATCATCGAATTAGGCAATATTTTGCCGTTTTCCCACGTTTTTGTGAATTTTCAGTCTATGGGTATTAATTCATATATATACGATAAAAATTATGCAAACACATAATTGATTAGATAATAACCTTAAATACTTCATTTTCAATCATCTATTTGTTTCTCGTTAAAATACAGAGTAAGATATTGAAAAGGGGAGAAGTTCGTTTTTTATTGCATATATCGACGTTTCAGCCGGATTAGAGCGGTTTTACGTGTACATCTTCCCTCGGTAATATAAACGAAAAATCAGGAATATTTTAGTTAATTCTAATGAAAACACATTGATTTTTATCATTTGTATTGGAAACAACATTGTCATATGTCTTTTCTTGGATCTAGATAATACGAAACCTCGCTCTATGAGTTGAAGTTAAAATCCTTAAATATGGTTAAATAATGACTTTTTTCACGTTTTTCATGTAGTTTGATACTACGTAAATATATTCATTTTTACCAATATTTCGATTCTATTTCATGTAGTTTCACGATATGTGATTTGGCCTTCAAATCTCAGAATTTCACATAATATTGCATTTTAAGCAAGTTGTCTTGCATTTTGTTTCGTACGAAAAATCGTCGAATTTAGCAATATTTTGACGTTTATCATCCCTTTTTCCTTTATGTGACTTAAACAAAATATCATTGAATTAGGCAATATTTTGCCGTTTTCCACGTTTTTGTGAATTTACAGTCTATGAGTATTAATTCATTTATATACGATAAAAATGATGCAACCACATAATTGATTAGATAATAACCTTAAATACTTCATTTTCAATCATCTATTTGTTTCTCGTTAAAATACTGAGTAAGATATTGAAAAGGGGAGAAGTTCGGTTTTTATTGCATATATCGACGTTTCAGCCGGATTAGAGCGGTTTTACGTGTACATCTTCCCTCGGTAATGTAAACAGAAAATCAGGAACATTTTAGTTAATTGTAATGAAAACACATTGATTTTTATCATTTGTATTGGAAACAACATTGTCATATGTCTTTTCTTGGATCTAAATAATACGAAAGCTCGCTCTATGATTTGAAGTTAAAATCCTCAAATATGGTTAAATAGTGACTTTTTTCACGTTTATCATGTAGCTTGATACTACGTAAATATATTCATTTTTACCAATATTTCGATTCTATTTCATGTAGTATCACGATATGTGATTTGGCCTTCAAATCTCAGAATTTCGCATAATATTGCATTTAAAGCAAGTTTACTTGCATTTTGTTTCGTACGAAAAATCATCCAATTTAGCAATATTTTGACGTTTATCATCCCCTTTTCCTTTATGTGATTTAAACAAAATATCATCGAATTAGGTAATATTTTGCCGTTTTTCCACGTTTATGTGAATTTTCAGTTTATTGGTATTAATTCATTATATATACGATAAAAATAATGCAAACACATAATAATTATGATTAATGATTAAAATGATTAGATAATAACCTTAAAAACTTCATTTTCAATCAACTATTTGTTTCTCGTTAAAATATTGAGTAAGATATTGAAAAGGAGAGAAGTTCAGTTTTTATTGCATATATCGACGTTTCAGCCGGATTAGAGCGGTTTTACGTGTACATCTTCCCTCGGTAATGTAAACGGAAAATCAGGAACATTTTAGTTAATTGTAATGAAAACACATTGATTTTTATCATTTGTATTGGAAACAACATTGTCATATGTCTTTTCTTAGATCTAAATAATACGAAAGCTCGCTCTATGATTTGAAGTTAAAATCCTCAAATATGGTTAAATAGTGACTTTTTTCACGTTTATCATGTAGTTTGATACTACGTAAATATATTCATTTTTACCAATATTTCGATTCTATTTCATGTAGTATCACGATATGTGATTTGGCCTTCAAATCTCAGAATTTCGCATAATATTGCATTTTAAGCAAGTTTTCTTGCATTTTGGTTCGTACGAAAAATCATCGAATTTAGCAATATTTTGACGTTTATCATCCCCTTTTCCTTTATGTAATTTAAACAAAATATCATGGAATTAGGCAATATTTTGCAGTTTTTCCACGTTTATGTGAA
Organism: Procambarus clarkii; assembly: GCF_040958095.1. Classification (NCBI taxonomy): domain Eukaryota; kingdom Metazoa; phylum Arthropoda; class Malacostraca; order Decapoda; family Cambaridae; genus Procambarus; species Procambarus clarkii. The sequence goes on along the minus strand of NC_091197.1, from coordinate 702,328 downwards.
TTTTCAGTTTATTGGTATTAATTCATTATATGTACGATAAAAATGATGCAAACACATAATAATTATGATTAATGATTAAAATGATTAGATGATAACCTTAAATACTTCATTTTCAATCAACTATTTGTTTCTCGTTAAAATACTGAGTAAGATATTGAAAAGTTGAGAAATTCGGTTTTTATTGCACATATCGACATTTCAGCCGGATTAGAACGGTTTTACGTGTACATCTTCCCTCGGTAATATAAACGGAAAATCAGGAACATTTTAGTTAATTCTAATGAAAACACATTGATTTTTATCATTTGTATTGCAAACAACATTGTCATATGTCTTTTCTTGGATCTAAATAATACGAAACCTCGCGCTATGATTTGAAGTTAAAATCCTCAAATATGGTTAAATAGTGACTTTTTTCACGTTTTTCATGTAGTTTGATACTACGTAAATATATTCATTTTTACCAATATTTCGATTCTATTTCATGTAGTATCACGATATGTGATTTGGCCTTCAAATCTCAGAATTTTGCATAATATTGCATTTTAAGCAAGTTTTCTTGCATTTTGTATCGTACGAAAAATCATCGAATTTAGCAATATTTTGACGTTTATCATCCTTTTTTCCTTTATGTGACTTAAACAAAATATCATCGAATTAGGCAATATTTTGCCGTTTTTCCACGTTTTTGTGAATTTTCAGTCTATGGGTATTAATTCATATATATACGATAAAAATTATGCAAACACATAATTGATTAGATAATAACCTTAAATACTTCATTTTCAATCATCTATTTGTTTCTCGTTAAAATACAGAGTAAGATATTGAAAAGGGGAGAAGTTCGTTTTTTATTGCATATATCGACGTTTCAGCCGGATTAGAGCGGTTTTACGTGTACATCTTCCCTCGGTAATATAAACGAAAAATCAGGAATATTTTAGTTAATTCTAATGAAAACACATTGATTTTTATCATTTGTATTGGAAACAACATTGTCATATGTCTTTTCTTGGATCTAGATAATACGAAACCTCGCTCTATGAGTTGAAGTTAAAATCCTTAAATATGGTTAAATAATGACTTTTTTCACGTTTTTCATGTAGTTTGATACTACGTAAATATATTCATTTTTACCAATATTTCGATTCTATTTCATGTAGTTTCACGATATGTGATTTGGCCTTCAAATCTCAGAATTTCACATAATATTGCATTTTAAGCAAGTTGTCTTGCATTTTGTTTCGTACGAAAAATCGTCGAATTTAGCAATATTTTGACGTTTATCATCCCTTTTTCCTTTATGTGACTTAAACAAAATATCATTGAATTAGGCAATATTTTGCCGTTTTCCACGTTTTTGTAAATTTACAGTCTATGAGTATTAATTCATTTATATACGATAAAAATGATGCAAACACATAATTGATTAGATAATAACCTTAAATACTTCTTTTTCAATCATCTATTTGTTTCTCGTTAAAATACTGAGTAAGATATTGAAAAGGGGAGAAGTTCGGTTTTTATTGCATATATCGACGTTTCAGCCGGATTAGAGCGGTTTTACGTGTACATCTTCCCTCGGTAATGTGAACGGAAAATCAGGAACATTTTAGTTAATTGTAATGAAAACACATTGATTTTTATCATTTGTATTGGAAACAACATTGTCATATGTCTTTTCTTGGATCTAAATAATACGAAAGCTCGCTCTATGATTTGAAGTAAAAATCCTCAAATATGGTTAAATAGTGACTTTTTTCACGTTTATCATGTAGTTTGATACTACGTAAATATATTCATTTTTACCAATATTTCGATTCTATTTCATGTAGTATCACGATATGTGATTTGGCCTTCAAATCTCAGAATTTCGCATAATATTGCATTTTAAGCAAGTTTACTTGCATTTTGTTTCGTACGAAAAATCATCCAATTTAGCAATATTTTGACGTTTATCATCCCCTTTTCCTTTATGTGATTTAAACAAAATATCATCGAATTAGGTAATATTTTGCCGTTTTTCCACGTTTATGTGAATTTTCAGTTTATTGGTATTAATTCATTATATATACGATAAAAATAATGCAAACACATAATAATTATGATTAATGATTAAAATGATTAGATAATAACGTTAAAAACTTCATTTTCAATCAACTATTTGTTTCTCGTTAAAATACTGAGTAAGATATTGAAAAGGGGAGAAGTTCAGTTTTTATTGCATATATCGACGTTTCAGCCGGATTAGAGCGGTTTTACGTGTACATCTTCCCTAGGTAATATAAACGGAAAATCAGGAACATTTTAGTTAATTCTAATGAAAACACATTGATTTTTATCATTTGTATTGGAAACAACATTGTCATATGTCTTTTCTTGGATCTAAATAATACGAAACCTCGCTCTATGATTTGAAGGTAAAATCCTCAAATATGGTAAAATAGTGACTTTTTCACGTTAATCATGTAGTTTATATTACGTAAATATATTAATTTTTACCAATATTTCGATACTATTTCATGTAGTATCACGATATGTGATTTGGCCTTCAAATCTCAGAATTTCGCATAATATTGCATTTTAAGCAAGTTTTCTTGCATTTTGATTCGTACGAAAAATCATCGAATTTAGCAATATTTTGACGTTTATCATCCCCTTTTCCTTTATGTAATTTAAACAGAATATCATCGAATTAGGCAATATTTTGCAGTTTTTCCACGTTTATGTGAATTTTCAGTTTATTGGTACATATATTCAGTACATATAATGAATTTTCATTCATTATATGTACGATAAAAATGATGCAAACACATAATAATTATGATTAATGATTAAAATGATTAGATAATAACCTTAAATACTTCATTTTCAATCATCTATTTGTTTCTCGTTAAAATACAGAGTAAGATATTGAAAAGGGGAGAAGTTCGTTTTTTATTGCATATATCGACGTTTCAGCCGGATTAGAGCGGTTTTACGTGTACATCTTCCCTCGGTAATATAAACGAAAAATCAGGAATATTTTAGTTAATTCTAGTGAAAACACATTGATTTTTATCATTTGTATTGGAAACAACATTGTCATATGTCTTTTCTTGGATCTAGATAATACGAAACTTAGCTCTATGAGTTGAAGTTAAAATCCTCAAATATGGTTAAATAGTGACTTTTTTCACGTTTTTCATGTAGTTTGATACTACGTAAATATATTCATTTTTACTAATATTTTGATTCTATTTCATGTAGTTTCACGATATGTGATTTGGCCTTCAAATCTCAGAATTTCACAAAATATTGCATTTTAAGCAAGTTGTCTTGCATTTTGTTTCGTATGAAAAATCGTCGAATTTAGCAATATTTTGACGTTTATCATCCCTTTTTCCTTTATGTGACTTAAACAAAATATCATTGAATTAGGCAATATTTTGCCGTTTTCCACGTTTTTGTAAATTTACAGTCTATGAGTATTAATTCATTTATATACGATAAAAATGATGCAAACACATAATTGATTAGATAATAACCTTAAATACTTCATTTTCAATCATCTATTTGTTTCTCGTTAAAATACTGAGTAAGATATTGAAAAGGGTAGAAGTTCGGTTTTTATTGCATATATCGACGTTTCAGCCGGATTAGAGCGGTTTTACGTGTACATCTTCCCTCGGTAATGTGAACGGAAAATCAGGAACATTTTAGTTAATTGTAATGAAAACACATTGATTTTTATCATTTGTATTGGAAACAACATTTTCATATGTCTTTTCTTGGATCTAAATAATACGAAAGCTCGCTCTATGATTTGAAGTAAAAATCCTCAAATATGGTTAAATAGTGACTTTTTTCACGTTTATCATGTAGTTTGATACTACGTAAATATATTCATTTTTACCAATATTTCGATTCTATTTCATGTAGTATCACGATATGTGATTTGGCCTTCAAATCTCAGAATTTCGCATAATATTGCATTTTAAGCAAGTTTACTTGCATTTTGTTTCGTACGAAAAATCATCCAATTTAGCAATATTTTGACGTTTATCATCCCCTTTTCGTTTATGTGATTTAAACAAAATATCATCGAATTAGGCAATATTTTGCCGTTTTTCCACGTTTATGTGAATTTTCAGTTTATTGGTATTAATTCATTATATATACGATAAAAATAATGCAAACACATAATAATTATGATTAATGATTAAAATGATTAGATAATAACCTTAAAAACTTCATTTTCAATCAACTATTTGTTTCTCGTTAAAATACTGAGTAAGATATTGAAAAGGGGAGAAGTTCAGTTTTTATTGCATATATCGACGTTTCAGCCGGATTAGAGCGGTTTTACGTGTACATCTTCCCTAGGAAATATAAACAGAAAATCTGGGACATTTTAGTTAATTCTAATGAAAACACATTGATTTTTATCATTTGTATTGGAAACAACATTGTCATATGTCTTTTCTTGGATCTAAATAATACGAAACCTCGCTCTATGATTTGAAGGTAAAATCCTCAAATATGGTAAAATAGTGACTTTTTCACGTTAATCATGTAGTTTGATATTACGTAAATATATTCATTTTTACCAATATTTCGATTCTATTTCATGTAGTATCACGATATGTGATTTGGCCTTCAAATCTCAGAATTTCGCATAATATTGCATTTTAAGCAAGTTTACTTGCATTTTGTTTCGTACGAAAAATCATCCAATTTAGCAATATTTTGACGTTTATCATCCCCTTTTCCTTTATGTGATTTAAACAAAATATCATCGAGTTAGGTAATATTTTGCCGTTTTTCCACGTTTATGTGAATTTTCAGTTTATTGGTATTAATTCATTATATGTACGATAAAAATGATGCAAACACCTAATTATTATGATTAATGATTAAAATGATTAGATAATCACCTTAAATACTTCATTTTCAATCAACTATTTGTTTCTCGTTAAAATACTGAGTAAGATATTGAAAAGTTGAGAAATTCGGTTTTTATTGCATATATCGACGTTTCAGCCGGATTAGTGCGGTTTTACGTGTACATCTTCCCTCGGTAATATAAACGGAAAATCAGGAACATTTTAGTTAATTCTAATGAAAACACATTGATTTTTATCATTTGTATTGCAAACAACATTGTCATATGTCTTTTCTTGGATCTAAATAATACGAAACCTCGCGCTATGATTTGAAGTTAAAATCCTCAAATATGGTTAAATAGTGACTTTTTTCACGTTTTTCATGTAGTTTGATACTACGTAAATATATTCATTTTTACCAATATTTCGATTCTATTTCATGTAATATCACGATATGTGATTTGGCCTTCAAATCTCAGAATTTTGCATAATATTGCATTTTAAGCAAGTTTTCTTGCATTTTGTATCGTACGAAAAATCATCGAATTTAGCAATATTTTGACGTTCATCATCCTTTTTTCCTTTATGTGACTTAAACAAAATATCATCGAATTAGGCAATATTTTGCCGTTTTTCCACGTTTTTGTGAATTTTCAGTCTATGGGTATTAATTCATATATATACGATAAAAATGATGCAAACACATAATTGATTAGATAATAACCTTAAATACTTCATTTTCAATCAACTATTTGTTTCTCGTTAAAATACTGAGTAAGATATTGAAAAGGGGAGAAGTTCGGTTTTTATTGCATATATCGACGTTTCAGCCGGATTAGAGCGGTTTTACGAGTACATCTTCCCTCGGTAATGTAAACGGAAAATCAGGAACATTTTAGTTAATTGTAATGAAAACACATTGATTTTTATCATTTGTATTGGAAACAACATTGTCATATGTCTATTCTTGGATCTAAATAATACGAAAGCTCGCTCTATGATTTGAAGTTAAAATCCTCAAATATGGTTAAATAGTGACTTTTTTCACGTTTATCATGTAGTTTGATACTATGTAAATATATTCATTTTTACCAATATTTCGATTCTATTTCATGTAGTATCACGATATGTGATTTGGCCTTCAAATCTCAGAATTTCGCATAATATTGCATTTTAAGCAAGTTTACTTGCATTTTGTTTCGTACGAAAAATCATACAATTTAGCAATATTTTGACGTTTATCATCCCCTTTTCCTTTATGTGATTTAAACAAAATATCATCGAATTAGGCAATATTTTGCCGTTTTTCCACGTTTATGTGAATTTTCATTTTATTGGTATTAATTCATTATATATACGATAACAATAATGCAAACACATAATAATTATGATTAATGATTAAAATGATTAGATAATAACCTTAAAAACTTCATTTTCAATCAACTATTTGTTTCTCGTTAAAATACTGAGTAAGATATTGAAAAGTTGAGAAATTCGGTTTTTATTGCATATATCGACGTTTCAGCCGGATTAGAGCGGTTTTACGTGTAAATCTTCCCTCGGTAATATAAACGGAAAATCAGGAACATTTTAGTTAATTCTAATGAAAACACATTGATTTTTATCATTTGTATTGGAAACAACATTGTCATATGTCTTTTCTTGGATCTAGATAATACAAAACCTCGCTCTATGAGTTGAAGTTAAAATCCTTAAATATGGTTAAATAATGACTTTTTTCACGTTTTTCATGTAGTTTGATACTACGTAAATATATTCATTTTTACCAATATTTCGATTCTATTTCATGTAGTTTCACGATATGTGATTTGGCCTTCAAATCTCAGAATTTCACATAATATTGCATTTTAAGCAAGTTGTCTTGCATTTTGTTTCGTACGAAAAATCGTCGAATTTAGCAATATTTTGACGTTTATCATCCCTTTTTCCTTTATGTGACTTAAACAAAATATCATTGAATTAGGCAATATTTTGCCGTTTTCCACGTTTTTGTGAATTTACAGTCTATGAGTATTAATTCATTTATATACGATAAAAATGATGCAAACACAATTGATTAGATAATAACCTTAAATACTTCATTTTCAATCATCTATTTGTTTCTCGTTAAAATACTGAGTAAGATATTGAAAAGGGGAGAAGTTCGGTTTTTATTGCATATATCGACGTTTCAGCCGGATTAGAGCGGTTTTACGTGTACATCTTCCCTCGGTAATGTAAACGGAAAATCAGGAACATTTTAGTTAATTGTAATGAAAACACATTGATTTTTATCATTTGTATTGGAAACAACATTGTCATATGTCTTTTCTTGGATCTAAATAATACGAAAGCTCGCTCTATGATTTGAAGTTAAAATCCTCAAATATGGTTAAATAGTGACTTTTTTCACGTTTATCATGTAGCTTGATACTACGTAAATATATTCATTTTTACCAATATTTCGATTCTATTTCATGTAGTATCACGATATGTGATTTGGCCTTCAAATCTCAGAATTTCGCATAATATTGCATTTTAAGCAAATTTACTTGCATTTTGTTTCGTACGAAAAATCATCCAATTTAGCAATATTTTGACGTTTATCATCCCCTTTTCCTTTATGTGATTTAAACAAAATATCATCGAATTAGGTAATATTTTGTCGTTTTTCCACGTTTATGTGAATTTTCAGTTTATTGGTATTAATTCATTATATATACGATAAAAATAATGCAAACACATAATAATTATGATTAATGATTAAAATGATTAGATAATAACCTTAAAAACTTCATTTTCAATCAACTATTTGTTTCTCGTTAAAATACTGAGTAAGATATTGAAAAGGGGAGAAGTTCAGTTTTTATTGCATATATCGACGTTTCAGCCGGATTAGAGCGGTTTTACGTTTACATCTTCCCTAGGTAATATAAACGGAAAATCAGGAACATTTTAGTTAATTCTAATGAAAACACATTGATTTTTATCATTTGTATTGGAAACAACATTGTCATATGTCTTTTCTTGGATCTAAATAATACGAAACCTCGCTCTATGATTTGAAGTTAAAATCCTCAAATATGGTTAAATAGTGACTTTTTTCACGTTTATCATGTAGCTTGATACTACGTAAATATATTCATTTTTACCAATATTTCGATTCTATTTCATGTAGTATCACGATATGTGATTTGGCCTTCAAATCTCAGAATTTCGCATAATATTGCATTTTAAGCAAATTTACTTGCATTTTGTTTCGTACGAAAAATCATCCAATTTAGCAATATTTTGACGTTTATCATCCCCTTTTCCTTTATGTGATTTAAACAAAATATCATCGAATTAGGTAATATTTTGTCGTTTTTCCACGTTTATGTGAATTTTCAGTTTATTGGTATTAATTCATTATATATACGATAAAAATAATGCAAACACATAATAATTATGATTAATGATTAAAATGATTAGATAATAACCTTAAAAACTTCATTTTCAATCAACTATTTGTTTCTCGTTAAAATATTGAGTAAGATATTGAAAAGGGGAGAAGTTCAGTTTTTATTGCATATATCGACGTTTCAGCCGGATTAGAGCGGTTTTACGTGTACATCTTCCCTCGGTAATGTAAACGGAAAATCAGGAACATTTTAGTTAATTGTAATGAAAACACATTGATTTTTATCATTTGTATTGGAAACAACATTGTCATATGTCTTTTCTTAGATCTAAATAATACGAAAGCTCGCTCTATGATTTGAAGTTAAAATCCTCAAATATGGTTAAATAGTGACTTTTTTCACGTTTATCATGTAGTTTGATACTACGTAAATATATTCATTTTTACCAATATTTCGATTCTATTTCATGTAGTATCACGATATGTGATTTGGCCTTCAAATCTCAGAATTTCGCATAATATTGCATTTTAAGCAAGTTTTCTTGCATTTTGGTTCGTACGAAAAATCATCGAATTTAGCAATATTTTGACGTTTATCATCCCCTTTTCCTTTATGTAATTAAAACAAAATATCATCGAATTAGGCAATATTTTGCAGTTTTTCCACGTTTATGTGAATTTTCAGTTTATTGGTATTATTTCATTATATGTACGATAAAAATGATGCAAACACATAATAATTATGATTAATGATTAAAATGATTAGATGATAACCTTAAATACTTCATTTTCAATCAACTATTTGTTTCTCGTTAAAATACTGAGTAAGATATTGAAAAGTTGAGAAATTCGGTTTTTATTGCATATATCGACATTTCAGCCGGATTAGAGCGGTTTTACGTGTACATCTTCCCTCGGTAATATAAACGGAAAATCAGGAACATTTTAGTTAATTCTAATGAAAACACATTGATTTTTATCATTTGTATTGCAAACAACATTGTCATATGTCTTTTCTTGGATCTAAATAATACGAAACCTCGCGCTATGATTTGAAGTTAAAATCCTCAAATATGGTTAAATAGTGACTTTTTTCACGTTTTTCATGTAGTTTGATACTACGTAAATATATTCATTTTTACCAATATTTCGATTCTATTTCATGTAGTATCACGATATGTGATTTGGCCTTCAAATCTCAGAATTTTGCATAATATTGCATTTTAAGCAAGTTTTCTTGCATTTTGTATCGTACGAAAAATCATCGAATTTAGCAATATTTTGACGTTTATCATCCTTTTTTCCTTTATGTGACTTAAACAAAATATCATCGAATTAGGCAATATTTTGCCGTTTTTCCACGTTTTTGTGAATTTTCAGTCTATGGGTATTAATTCATATATATACGATAAAAATTATGCAAACACATAATTGATTAGATAATAACCTTAAATACTTCATTTTCAATCATCTATTTGTTTCTCGTTAAAATACAGAGTAAGATATTGAAAAGGGGAGAAGTTCGTTTTTTATTGCATATATCGACGTTTCAGCCGGATTAGAGCGGTTTTACGTGTACATCTTCCCTCGGTAATATAAACGAAAAATCAGGAATATTTTAGTTAATTCTAATGAAAACACATTGATTTTTATCATTTGTATTGGAAACAACATTGTCATATGTCTTTTCTTGGATCTAAATAATACGAAAGCTCGCTCTATGATTTGAAGTTAAAATCCTCAAATATGGTTAAATAGTGACTTTTTTCACGTTTATCATGTAGTTTGATACTACGTAAATATATTCATTTTTACCAATATTTCGATTCTATTTCATGTAGTATCACGATATGTGATTTGGCCTTCAAATCTCAGAATTTCGCATAATATTGCATTTTAAGCAAGTTTACTTGCATTTTGTTTCGTACGAAAAATCATCCAATTTAGCAATATTTTGACGTTTATCATCCCCTTTTCCTTTATGTGATTTAAACAAAATATCATCGAATTAGGTAATATTTTGCCGTTTTTCCACGTTTATGTGAATTTTCAGTTTATTGGTATTAATTCATTATATATACGATAAAAATAATGCAAACACATAATAATTATGATTAATGATTAAAATGATTAGATAATAACGTTAAAAACTTCATTTTCAATCAACTATTTGTTTCTCGTTAAAATACTGAGTAAGATATTGAAAAGGGGAGAAGTTCAGTTTTTATTGCATATATCGACGTTTCAGCCGGATTAGAGCGGTTTTACGTGTACATCTTCCCTAGGTAATATAAACGGAAAATCAGGAACATTTTAGTTAATTCTAATGAAAACACATTGATTTTTATCATTTGTATTGGAAACAACATTGTCATATGTCTTTTCTTGGATCTAAATAATACGAAACCTCGCTCTATGATTTGAATGTAAAATCCTCAAATATGGTAAAATAGTGACTTTTTCACGTTAATCATGTAGTTTGATATTACGTAAATATATTAATTTTTACCAATATTTCGATACTATTTCATGTAGTATCACGATATGTGATTTGGCCTTCAAATCTCAGAATTTCGCATAATATTGCATTTTAAGCAAGTTTTCTTGCATTTTGATTCGTACGAAAAATCATCGAATTTAGCAATATTTTGACGTTTATCATCCCCTTTTCCTTTATGTAATTTAAACAGAATATCATCGAATTAGGCAATATTTTGCAGTTTTTCCACGTTTATGTGAATTTTCAGTTTATTGGTATTAATTCATTATATGTACGATAAAAATGATGCAAACACATAATAATTATGATTAATGATTAAAATGATTAGATAATAACCTTAAATACTTCATTTTCAATCATCTATTTGTTTCTCGTTAAAATACAGAGTAAGATATTGAAAAGGGGAGAAGTTCGTTTTTTATTGCATATATCGACGTTTCAGCCGGATTAGAGCGGTTTTACGTGTACATCTTCCCTCGGTAATATAAACGAAAAATCAGGAATATTTTAGTTAATTCTAGTGAAAACACATTGATTTTTATCATTTGTATTGGAAACAACATTGTCATATGTCTTTTCTTGGATCTAGATAATACGAAACTTAGCTCTATGAGTTGAAGTTAAAATCCTCAAATATGGTTAAATAGTGACTTTTTTCACGTTTTTCATGTAGTTTGATACTACGTAAATATATTCATTTTTACTAATATTTTGATTCTATTTCATGTAGTTTCACGATATGTGATTTGGCCTTCAAATCTCAGAATTTCACAAAATATTGCATTTTAAGCAAGTTGTCTTGCATTTTGTTTCGTATGAAAAATCGTCGAATTTAGCAATATTTTGACGTTTATCATCCCTTTTTCCTTTATGTGACTTAAACAAAATATCATTGAATTAGGCAATATTTTGCCGTTTTCCACGTTTTTGTAAATTTACAGTCTATGAGTATTAATTCATTTATATACGATAAAAATGATGCAAACACATAATTGATTAGATAATAACCTTAAATACTTCATTTTCAATCATCTATTTGTTTCTCGTTAAAATACTGAGTAAGATATTGAAAAGGGTAGAAGTTCGGTTTTTATTGCATATATCGACGTTTCAGCCGGATTAGAGCGGTTTTACGTGTACATCTTCCCTCGGTAATGTGAACGGAAAATCAGGAACATTTTAGTTAATTGTAATGAAAACACATTGATTTTTATCATTTGTATTGGAAACAACATTGTCATATGTCTTTTCTTGGATCTAAATAATACGAAAGCTCGCTCTATGATTTGAAGTTAAAATCCTCAAATATGGTTAAATAGTGACTTTTTTCACGTTTATCATGTAGTTTGATACTACGTAAATATATTCATTTTTACCAATATTTCGATTCTATTTCATGTAGTATCACGATATGTGATTTGGCCTACAAATCTCAGAATTTCGCATAATATTGCATTTTAAGCAAGTTTACTTGCATTTTGTTTCGTACGAAAAATCATCCAATTTAGCAATATTTTGACGTTTATCATCCCCTTTTTCTTTATGTGATTTAAACAAAATATCATCGAATTAGGTAATATTTTGCCGTTTTTCCACGTTTATGTGAATTTTCAGTTTATTGGTATTAATTCATTATATATACGATAAAAATAATGCAAACACATAATAATTATGATTAATGATTAAAATGATTAGATAATAACCTTAAAAACTTCATTTTCAATCAACTATTTGTTTCTCGTTAAAATACTGAGTAAGATATTGAAAAGGGGAGAAGTTCAGTTTTTATTGCATATATCGACGTTTCAGCCGGATTAGAGCGGTTTTACGTGTACATCTTCCCTAGGTAATATAAACGGAAAATCAGGAACATTTTAGTTAATTCTAAAGAAAACACATTGATTTTTATCATTTGTATTGGAAACAACATTGTCATATGTCTTTTCTTGGATCTAAATAATACGAAACCTCGCTCTATGATTTGAAGGTAAAATCCTCAAATATGGTAAAATAGTGACTTTTTCACGTTAATCATGTAGTTTGATATTACGTAAATATATTAATTTTTACCAATATTTCGATACTATTTCATGTAGTATCACGATATCTGATTTGGCCTTCAAATCTCAGAATTTCGCATAATATTGCATTTTAAGCAAGTTTTCTTGCATTTTGGTTCGTACGAAAAATCATCGAATTTAGCAATATTTTGACGTTTATCATCCCCTTTTCCTTTATGTAATTTAAACAAAATATCATCGAATTAGGCAATATTTTGCAGTTTTTCCACGTTTATGTGAATTTTCAGTTTATTGGTATTAATTCATTATATGTACGATAAAAATGATGCAATCACATAATAATTATGATTAATGATTAAAATGATTAGATGATAACCTTAAATACTTCATTTTCAATCAACTATTTGTTTCTCGTTAAAAGACTGAGTAAGATATTGAAAAGTTGAGAAATTCGGTTTTTATTGCATATATCGACATTTCAGCTGGATTAGAGCGGTTTTACGTGTACATCTTCCCTCGGTAATATAAACGGAAAATCAGGAACATTTTAGTTAATTCTAATGAAATCACATTGATTTTTATCATTTGTATTGCAAACAACATTGTCATATGTCTTTTCTTGGATCTAAATAATACGAAACCTCGCGCTATGATTTGAAGTTAAAATCCTCAAATATGGTTAAATAGTGACTTTTTTCACGTTTTTCATGTAGTTTGATACTACGTAAATATATTCATTTTTACCAATATTTCGATTCTATTTCATGTAGTATCACGATATGTGATTTGGCCTTCAAATCTCAGAATTTTGAATAATATTGCATTTTAAGCAAGTTTTCTTGCATTTTGTATCGTACGAAAAATCATCGAATTTAGCAATATTTTGACGTTTATCATCCTTTTTTCCTTTATGTGACTTAAACAAAATATCATCGAATTAGGCAATATTTTGCCGTTTTTCCACGTTTTTGTGAATTTTCAGTCTATGGGTATTAATTCATATATATACGATAAAAATTATGCAAACACATAATTGATTAGATAATAACCTTAAATACTTCATTTTCAATCATCTATTTGTTTCTCGTTAAAATACAGAGTAAGATATTGAAAAGGGGAGAAGTTCGTTTTTTATTGCATATATCGACGTTTCAGCCGGATTAGAGCGGTTTTACGTGTACATCTTCCCTCGGTAATATAAACGAAAAATCAGGAATATTTTAGTTAATTCTAATGAAAACACATTGATTTTTATCATTTGTATTGGAAACAACATTGTCATATGTCTTTTCTTGGATCTAGATAATACGAAACCTCGCTCTATGAGTTGAAGTTAAAATCCTTAAATATGGTTAAATAATGACTTTTTTCACGTTTTTCATGTAGTTTGATACTACGTAAATATATTCATTTTTACCAATATTTCGATTCTATTTCATGTAGTTTCACGATATGTGATTTGGCCTTCAAATCTCAGAATTTCACATAATATTGCATTTTAAGCAAGTTGTCTTGCATTTTGTTTCGTACGAAAAATCGTCGAATTTAGCAATATTTTGACGTTTATCATCCCTTTTTCCTTTATGTGACTTAAACAAAATATCATTGAATTAGGCAATATTTTGCCGTTTTCCACGTTTTTGTGAATTTACAGTCTATGAGTATTAATTCATTTATATACGATAAAAATGATGCAAACACATAATTGATTAGATAATAACCTTAAATACTTCATTTTCAATCATCTATTTGTTTCTCGTTAAAATACTGAGTAAGATATTGAAAAGTTGAGAAATTCGGTTTTTATTGCATATATCGACATTTCAGCCGGATTAGAGCGGTTTTACGTGTACATCTTCCCTCGGTAATATGAACGGAAAATCAGGAACATTTTAGTTAATTCTAATGAAAACACATTGATTTTTATCATTTGTATTGCAAACAACATTGTCATATGTCTTTTCTTGGATCTAAATAATACGAAACCTCGCGCTATGATTTGAAGTTAAAATCCTCAAATATGGTTAAATAGTGACTTTTTTCACGTTTTTCATGTAGTTTGATACTACGTAAATATATTCATTTTTACCAATATTTCGATTCTATTTCATGTAGTATCACGATATGTGATTTGGCCTTCAAATCTCAGAATTTTGCATAATATTGCATTTTAAGCAAGTTTTCTTGCATTTTGTATCGTACGAAAAATCATCGAATTTAGCAATATTTTGACGTTTATCATCCTTTTTTCCTTTATGTGACTTAAACAAAATATCATCGAATTAGGCAATATTTTGCCGTTTTTCCACGTTTTTGTGAATTTTCAGTCTATGGGTATTAATTCATATATATACGATAAAAATTATGCAAACACATAATTGATTAGATAATAACCTTAAATACTTCATTTTCAATCATCTATTTGTTTCTCGTTAAAATACAGAGTAAGATATTGAAAAGGGGAGAAGTTCGTTTTTTATTGCATATATCGACGTTTCAGCCGGATTAGAGCGGTTTTACGTGTACATCTTCCCTCGGTAATATAAACGAAAAATCAGGAATATTTTAGTTAATTCTAATGAAAACACATTGATTTTTATCATTTGTATTGGAAACAACATTGTCATATGTCTTTTCTTGGATCTAGATAATACGAAACCTCGCTCTATGAGTTGAAGTTAAAATCCTTAAATATGGTTAAATAATGACTTTTTTCACGTTTTTCATGTAGTTTGATACTACGTAAATATATTCATTTTTACCAATATTTCGATTCTATTTCATGTAGTTTCACGATATGTGATTTGGCCTTCAAATCTCAGAATTTCACATAATATTGCATTTTAAGCAAGTTGTCTTGCATTTTGTTTCGTACGAAAAATCGTCGAATTTAGCAATATTTTGACGTTTATCATCCCTTTTTCCTTTATGTGACTTAAACAAAATATCATTGAATTAGGCAATATTTTGCCGTTTTCCACGTTTTTGTGAATTTACAGTCTATGAGTATTAATTCATTTATATACGATAAAAATGATGCAAACACATAATTGATTAGATAATAACCTTAAATACTTCATTTTCAATCATCTATTTGTTTCTCGTTAAAATACTGAGTAAGATATTGAAAAGGGGAGAAGTTCGTTTTTTATTGCATATATCGACGTTTCAGCCGGATTAGAGCGGTTTTACGTGTACATCTTCCCTCGGTAATGTAAACGGAAAATCAGGAACATTTTAGTTAATTGTAATGAAAACACATTGATTTTTATCATTTGTATTGGAAACAACAGTGTCATATGTCTTTTCTTGGATCTAAATAATACGAAAGCTCGCTCTATGATTTGAAGTTAAAATCCTCAAATATGGTTAAATAGTGACTTTTTTCACGTTTATCATGTAGCTTGATACTACGTAAATATATTCATTTTTACCAATATTTCGATTCTATTTCATGTAGTATCACGATATGTGATTTGGCCTTCAAATCTCAGAATTTCGCATAATATTGCATTTTAAGCAAGTTTACTTGCATTTTGTTTCGAACGAAAAATCATCCAATTTAGCAATATTTTGACGTTTATCATCCCCTTTTCCTTTATGTGATTTAAACAAAATATCATCGAATTAGGTAATATTTTGCCGTTTTTCCACGTTTATGTGAATTTTCAGTTTATTGGTATTAATTCATTATATATACGATAAAAATAATGCAAACACATAATAATTATGATTAATGATTAAAATGATTAGATAATAACCTTAAAAACTTCATTTTCAATCAACTATTTGTTTCTCGTTAAAATACTGAGTAAGATATTGAAAAGGGGAGAAGTTCAGTTTTTATTGCATATATCGACGTTTCAGCCGGATTAGAGCGGTTTTACGTGTACATCTTCCCTAGGTAATATAAACGGAAAATCAGGAACATTTTAGTTAATTCTAATGAAAACACATTGATTTTTATCATTTGTATTGGAAACAACATTGTCATATGTCTTTTCTTGGATCTAAATAATACGAAACCTCGCTCTATGATTTGAAGGTAAAATCCTCAAATATGGTAAAATAGTGACTTTTTCACGTTAATCATGTAGTTTGATATTACGTAAATATATTAATTTTTACCAATATTTCGATACTATTTCATGTAGTATCACGATATCTGATTTGGCCTTCAAATCTCAGAGTTTCGCATAATATTGCATTTTAAGCAAGTTTTCTTGCATTTTGGTTCGGACGAAAAATCATCGAATTTAGCAATATTTTGACGTTTATCATCCCCTTTTCCTTTATGTAATTTAAACAAAATATCATCGAATTAGGCAATATTTTGCAGTTTTTCCACGTTTATGTGAATTTTCAGTTTATTGGTATTAATTCATTATATGTACGATAAAAATGATGCAAACACATAATTATTATGATTAATGATTAAAATGATTAGATAATAACCTTAAATACTTCATTTTCAATCATCTATTTGTTTCTCGTTAAAATACAGAGTAAGATATTGAAAAGGGGAGAAGTTCGTTTTTTATTGCATATATCGACGTTTCAGCCGGATTAGAGCGGTTTTACGTGTACATCTTCCCTCGGTAATATAAACGAAAAATCAGGAATATTTTAGTTAATTCTAGTGAAAACACATTGATTTTTATCATTTGTATTGGAAACAACATTGTCATATGTCTTTTCTTGGATCTAGATAATACGAAACCTCGCTCCATGAGTTGAAGTTAAAATCCTCAAATATGGTTAAATAGTGACTTTTTTCACGTTTTTCATGTAGTTTGATACTACGTAAATATATTCATTTTTACTAATATTTTGATTCTATTTCATGTAGTTTCACGATATGTGATTTGGCCTTCAAATCTCAGAATTTCACATAATATTGCATTTTAAGCAAGTTGTCTTGCATTTTGTTTCGTACGAAAAATCGTCGAATTTAGCAATATTTTGACGTTTATCATCCCTTTTTCCTTTATGTGACTTAAACAAAATATCATTGAATTAGGCAATGTTTTGCCGTTTTCCACGTTTTTGTGAATTTACAGTCTATGAGTATTAATTCATTTATATACGATAAAAATGATGCAAACACATAATTGATTAGATAATAACCTTAAATACTTCATTTTCAATCATCTATTTGTTTCTCGTTAAAATACTGAGTAAGATATTGAAAAGGGGAGAAGTTCGGTTTTTATTGCATATATCGACGTTTCAGCCGGATTAGAGCCGTTTTACGTGTACATCTTCCCTCGGTAATGTGAACGGAAAATCAGAAACATTTTAGTTAATTGTAATGAAAACACATTGATTTTTATCATTTGTATTGGAAACAACATTGTCATATGTCTTTTCTTGGATCTAAATAATACGAAAGCTCGCTCTATGATTTGAAGTTAAAATCCTCAAATATGGTTAAATAGTGACTTTTTTCACGTTTATCATGTAGTTTGATACTACGTAAATATATTCATTTTTACCAATATTTCGATTCTATTTCATGTAGTATCACGATATGTGATTTGGCCTTCAAATCTCAGAATTTCGCATAATATTACATTTTAAGCAAGTTTACTTGCATTTTGTTTCGTACGAAAAATCATCCAATTTATCAATATTTTGACGTTTATCATCCCTTTTTCCTTTATGTGATTTAAACAAAATATCATCGAATTAGGTAATATTTTGCCGTTTTTCCACGTTTATGTGAATTTTCAGTTTATTGGTATTAATTCATTATATATACGATAAAAATAATGCAAACACATAATAATTATGATTAATGATTAAAATGATTAGATAATAACCTTAAAAACTTCATTTTCAATCAACTATTTGTTTCTCGTTAAAATACTGAGTAAGATATTGAAAAGGGGAGAAGTTCAGTTTTTATTGCATATATCGACGTTTCAGCCGGATTAGAGCGGTTTTACGTGTACATCTTCCCTAGGTAATATAAACGGAAAATCAGGAACATTTTAGTTAATTCTAATGAAAACACATTAATTTTTATCATTTGTATTGCAAACAACATTGTCATATGTCTTTTCTTGGATCTAAATAATACGAAACCTCGCGCTATGATTTGAAGTTAAAATCCTCAAATATGGTTAAATAGTGACTTTTTTCACGTTTTCATGTAGTTTGATACTACGTAAATATATTCATTTTTACCAATATTTCGATTCTATTTCATGTAGTATCACGATATGTGATTTGGCCTTCAAATCTCAGAATTTTGCATAATATTGCATTTTAAGCAAGTTTTCTTGCATTTTGTATCGTACGAAAAATCATCGAATTTAGCAATATTTTGACGTTTATCATCCTTTTTTCCTTTATGTGACTTAAACAAAATATCATCGAATTAGGCAATATTTTGCCGTTTTTCCACGTTTTTGTGAATTTTCAGTCTATGGGTATTAATTCATATATATACGATAAAAATTATGCAAACACATAATGGATTAGATAATAACCTTAAATACTTCATTTTCAATCATCTATTTGTTTCTCGTTAAAATACAGAGTAAGATATTGAAAAGGGGAGAAGTTCGTTTTTTATTGCATATATCGACGTTTCAGCCGGATTAGAGCGATTTTACGTGTACATCTTCCCTCGGTAATATAAACGAAAAATCAGGAATATTTTAGTTAATTCTAATAAAAACACATTGATTTTTATCATTTGTATTGGAAACAACATTGTCATATGTCTTTTCTTGGATCTGGATAATACGAAACCTCGCTCTATGAGTTGAAGTTAAAATCCTCAAATATGGTTAAATAATGACTTTTTTCACGTTTTTCATGTAGTTTGATACTACGTAAATATATTCATTTTTACTAATATTTCGATTCTATTTCATGTAGTTTCACGATATGTGATTTGGCCTTCAAATCTCAGAATTTCACATAATATTGCATTTTAAGCAAGTTTTCTTGCATTTTGATTCGTACGAAAAATCATCGAATTTAGCAATATTTTGACGTTTATCATCCCCTTTTCCTTTATGTAATTTAAACAAAATATCATCGAATTAGGCAATATTTTGCAGTTTTTCCACGTTCATGTGAATTTTCAGTTTATTGGTATTAATTCATTATATGTACGATAAAAATGATGCAAACACATAATAATTATGATTAATGATTAAAATGATTAGATACTGAAGATACCTTAAATACTATTAGATACCTATTAGATATTAGATAGACTATTAGATACTATTAGATATTAGATAGATACTATTAGATACCTTAAATACTTCATTTCAATCATCTATTTGTTTCTCGTTAAAATACAGAGTAAGATATTGAAAAGGGGAGAAGTTCGTTTTTTATTGCATATATCGACGTTTCAGCCGGATTAGAGCGGTTTTACGTGTACATCTTCCCTCGGTAATATAAACGAAAAATCAGGAATATTTTAGTTAATTCTAGTGAAAACACATTGATTTTTATCATTTGTATTGGAAACAACATTGTCATATGTCTTTTCTTGGATCTAGATAATACGAAACCTCGCTCTATGAGTTGAAGTTAAAATCCTCAAATATGGTTAAATAGTGACTTTTTTCACGTTTTTCATGTAGTTTGATACTACGTAAATATATTCATTTTTACTAATATTTTGATTCTATTTCATGTAGTTTCACGATATGTGATTTGGCCTTCAAATCTCAGAATTTCACATAATATTGCATTTTAAGCAAGTTGTCTTGCATTTTGTTTCGTATGAAAAATCGTCGAATTTAGCAATATTTTGACGTTTATCATCCCTTTTTCCTTTATGTGACTTAAACAAAATATCATTGAATTAGGCAATATTTTGCCGTTTTCCACGTTTTTGTAAATTTACAGTCTATGAGTATTAATTCATTTATATACGATAAAAATGATGCAAACACATAATTGATTAGATAATAACCTTAAATACTTCATTTTCAATCATCTATTTGTTTCTCGTTAAAATACCGAGTAAGATATTGAAAAGAGGAGAAGTTCGGTTTTTATTGCATATATCGACGTTTCAGCCGGATTAGAGCGGTTTTACGTGTACATCTTCCCTCGGTAATGTGAACGGAAAATCAGGAACATTTTAGTTAATTGTAATGAAAACACATTGATTTTTATCATTTGTATTGGAAACAACATTGTCATATGTCTTTTCTTGGATCTAAATAATACGAAAGCTCGCTCTATGATTTGAAGTTAAAATCCTCAAATATGGTTAAATTGTGACTTTTTCACGTTAATCATGTAGTTTGATACTACGTAAATATATTCATTTTTACCAATATTTCGATTCTATTTCATGTAGTATCACGATATGTGATTTGGCCTTCAAATCTCAGAATTTCGCATAATATTGCATTTTAAGCAAGTTTACTTGCATTTTGTTTCGTACGAAAAATCATCCAATTTAGCAATATTTTGACGTTTATCATCCCCTTTTCCTTTATGTGATTTAAACAAAATATCATCGAATTAGGTAATATTTTGCCGTTTTTCCACGTTTATGTGAATTTTCAGTTTATTGGTATTAATTCATTATATATACGATAAAAATAATGCAAACACATAATAATTATGATTAATGATTAAAATGATTAGATAATAACCTTAAAAACTTCATTTTCAATCAACTATTTGTTTCTCGTTAAAATACTGAGTAAGATATTGAAAAGGGGAGAAGTTCAGTTTTTATTGCATATATCGACGTTTCAGCCGGATTAGAGCGGTTTTACGTGTACATCTTCCCTAGGTAATATAAACGGAAAATCAGGAACATTTTAGTTAATTCTAATGAAAACACATTGATTTTTATCATTTGTATTGGAAACAACATTGTCATATGTCTTTTCTTGGATCTAAATAATACGAAACCTCGCTCTATGATTTGAAGGTAAAATCCTCAAATATGGTAAAATAGTGACTTTTTCACGTTAATCATGTAGTTTGATATTACGTAAATATATTAATTTTTACCAATATTTCGATACTATTTCATGTAGTATCACGATATCTGATTTGGCCTTCAAATCTCAGAATTTCGCATAATATTGCATTTTAAGCAAGTTTTCTTGCATTTTGATTCGTACGAAAAATCATCGAATTTAGCAATATTTTGACGTTTATCATCCCCTTTTCCTTTATGTAATTTAAACAAAATATCATCGAATTAGGCAATATTTTGCAGTTTTTCCACGTTTATGTGAATTTTCAGTTTATTGGTATTAATTCATTATATGTACGATAAAAATGATGCAAACACATAATAATTATGATTAATGATTAAAATGATTAGATACTGAAGATACCTTAAATACTATTAGATACCTATTAGATATTAGATAGACTATTAGATACTATTAGATATTAGATAGATACTATTAGATACCTTAAATACTTCATTTCAATCATCTATTTGTTTCTCGTTAAAATACAGAGTAAGATATTGAAAAGGGGAGAAGTTCGTTTTTTATTGCATATATCGACGTTTCAGCCGGATTAGAGCGGATTTACGTGTACATCTTCCCTCGGTAATATAAACGAAAAATCAGGAATATTTTAGTTAATTCTAGTGAAAACACATTGATTTTTATCATTTGTATTGGAAACAACATTGTCATATGTCTTTTCTTGGATCTAGATAATACGAAACCTCGCTCTATGAGTTGAAGTTAAAATCCTCAAATATGGTTAAATAGTGACTTTTTTCACGTTTTTCATGTAGTTTGATACTACGTAAATATATTCATTTTTACTAATATTTCGATTCTATTTCATGTAGTTTCACGATATGTGATTTGGCCTTCAAATCTCAGAATTTCGCATAATATTGCATTTTAAGCAAGTTTTCTTGCATTTTGTTTCGTACGAAAAATCATCGAATTTAGCAATATTTTGACGTTTATCATCCCCTTTTCCTTTATGTGATTTAAACAAAATATCATCGCATTAGGCAATATTTTGCCGTTTTCCACGTTTTTGTGAATTTACAGTCTATGGGTATTAATTCATTTATATACGATAAAAATGATGCAAACACATAATTGATTAGATAATAACCTTAAATACTTCATTTTCAATCATCTATTTGTTTCTCGTTAAAATACTGAGTAAGATATTGAAAAGGGGAGAAGTTCGGTTTTTATTGCATATATCGACGTTTCAGCCGGATTAGAGCGGTTTTACGTGTACATCTTCCCTCGGTAATGTAAACGGAAAATCAGGAACATTTTAGTTAATTGTAGTGAAAACACATTGATTTTTATCATTTGTATTGGAAACAACATTGTCATATGTCTTTTCTTGGATCTAAATAATACGAAAGCTCGATCTATGATTTGAAGTTAAAATCCTCAAATATGGTTAAATAGTGACTTTTTTCACGTTTATCATGTAGTTTGATACTACGTAAATATATTCATTTTTACCAATATTTCGATTCTATTACATGTAGTATCACGATATGTGATTTGGCCTTCAAATCTCAGAATTTCGCATAATATTGCATTTTAAGCAAGTTTACTTGCATTTTGTTTCGTACGAAAAATCATCCAATTTAGCAATATTTTGACGTTTATCATCCCCTTTTCGTTTATATGATTTAAACAAAATATCATCGAATTAGGCAATATTTTGCCGTTTTTCCACGTTTATGTGAATTTTCAGTTTATTGGTATTAATTCATTATATACACGATAAAAATAATGCAAACACATAATAATTATGATTAATGATTAAAATGATTAGATAATAACCTTAAAAACTTCATTTTCAATCAACTATTTGTTTCTCGTTAAAATACTGAGTAAGATATTGAAAAGGGGAGAAGTTCAGTTTTTATTGCATATATCGACGTTTCAGCCGGATTAGAGCGGTTTTACGTGTGCATCTTCCCTAGGAAATATAAACAGAAAATCAGGGACATTTTAGTTAATTCTAATGAAAACACATTGATTTTTATCATTTGTATTGGAAACAACATTGTCATATGTCTTTTCTTGGATCTAAATAATACGAAACCTCGCTCGATGATTTGAAGGTAAAATCCTCAAATATGGTAAAATAGTGACTTTTTCACGTTAATGATGTAGTTTGATATTACGTAAATATATTCATTTTTACCAATATTTCGATTCTATTTCATGTAGTATCACGATATGTGATTTGGCCTTCAAATCTCAGAATTTCGCATAATATTGCATTTTAAGCAAGTTTACTTGCATTTTGTTTCGTACGAAAAATCATCCAATTTAGCAATATTTTGACGTTTATCATCCCCTTTTCCTTTATGTGATTTAAACAAAATATCATCGAATTAGGTAATATTTTGCCGTTTTTTCCACGTTTATGTGAATTTTCAGTTTATTGGTATTAATTCATTATATATACGATAAAAATAATGCAAACACATAATAATTATGATTAATGATTAAAATGATTAGATAATAACCTTAAAAACTTCATTTTCAATCAACTATTTGTTTCTCGTTAAAATACTGAGTAAGATATTGAAAAGGGGAGAAGTTCAGTTTTTATTGCATATATTGACGTTTCAGCCGGATTAGAGCGGTTTTACGTGTACATCTTCCCTAGGTAATATAAACGGAAAATCAGGAACATTTTAGTTAATTCTAATGAAAACACATTGATTTTTATCATTTGTATTGGAAACAACATTGTCATATGTCTTTTCTTGGATCTAAATAATACGAAACCTCGCTCTATGATTTGAAGGTAAAATCCTCAAATATGGTAAAATAGTGACTTTTTCACGTTAATCATGTAGTTTGATATTACGTAAATATATTAATTTTTACCAATATTTCGATACTATTTCATGTAGTATCACGATATCTGATTTGGCCTTCAAATCTCAGAATTTCGCATAATATTGCATTTTAAGCAAGTTTTCTTGCATTTTGGTTCGTACGAAAAATCATCGAATTTAGCAATATTTTGACGTTTATCATCCCCTTTTCCTTTATGTAATTTAAAACAAAATATCATCGAATTAGGCAATATTTTGCAGTTTTTCCACGTTTATGTGAATTTTCAGTTTATTGGTATTAATTCATTATATGTACGATAAAAATGATGCAAACACATAATAATTGTGATTAATGATTAAAATGAATAGATAATAACCTTAAATACTTCATTTTCAATCAATTATTTGTTTCTCGTTAAAATACTGAGTAAGATATTGAAAAGTTGAGAAATTCGGTTTTTATTGCATATATCGACGTTTCAGCCGGATTAGAGCGGTTTTACGGGTACATCTTCCCTCGGTAATATAAACGGAAACTCAGGAACATTTTAGTTAATTCTAATGAAAACACATTGATTTTTATCATTTGTATTGCAAACAACATTGTCATATGTCTTTTCTTGGATCTAAATAATACGAAACCTCGCGCTATGATTTGAAGTTAAAATCCTCAAATATAGTTAAATAGTGACTTTTTTCACGTTTTTCATGTAGTTTGATATTACGTAAATATATTCATTTTTACCAATATTTCGATTCTATTTCATGTAGTATCACGATATGTGATTTGGCCTTCAAATCTCAGAATTTCGCATAATATTGCATTTTAAGCAAGTTTACTTGCATTTTGTTTCGTACGAAAAATCATCCAATTTAGCAATATTTTGACGTTTATCATCCCCTTTTCCTTTATGTGATTTAAACAAAATATCATCGAATTAGGTAATATTTTGCCGTTTTTCCACGTTTATGTGAATTTTCAGTTTATTGGTATTAATCATTATATATACGATAAAAATAATGCAAACACATAATAATTATGATTAATGATTAAAATGATTAGATAATAACCTTAAAAAACTTCATTTTCAATCAACTATTTGTTTCTCGTTAAAATACTGAGTAAGATATTGAAAAGGGGAGAAGTTCAGTTTTTATTGCATATATTGACGTTTCAGCCGGATTAGAGCGGTTTTACGTGTACATCTTCCCTAGGTAATATAAACGGAAAATCAGGAACATTTTAGTTAATTCTAATGAAAACACATTGATTTTTATCATTTGTATTGGAAACAACATTGTCATATGTCTTTTCTTGGATCTAAATAATACGAAACCTCGCTCTATGATTTGAAGGTAAAATCCTCAAATATGGTAAAATAGTGACTTTTTCACGTTAATCATGTAGTTTGATATTACGTAAATATATTAATTTTTACCAATATTTCGATACTATTTCATGTAGTATCACGATATCTGATTTGGCCTTCAAATCTCAGAATTTCGCATAATATTGCATTTTAAGCAAGTTTTCTTGCATTTTGGTTCGTACGAAAAATCATCGAATTTAGCAATATTTTGACGTTTATCATCCCCTTTTCCTTTATGTAATTTAAACAAAATATCATCGAATTAGGCAATATTTTGCAGTTTTTCCACGTTTATGTGAATTTTCAGTTTATTGGTATTAATTCATTATATGTACGATAAAAATGATGCAAACACATAATAATTGTGATTAATGATTAAAATGAATAGATAATAACCTTAAATACTTCATTTTCAATCAATTATTTGTTTCTCGTTAAAATACTGAGTAAGATATTGAAAAGTTGAGAAATTCGGTTTTTATTGCATATATCGACGTTTCAGCCGGATTAGAGCGGTTTTACGGGTACATCTTCCCTCGGTAATATAAACGGAAACTCAGGAACATTTTAGTTAATTCTAATGAAAACACATTGATTTTTATCATTTGTATTGCAAACAACATTGTCATATGTCTTTTCTTGGATCTAAATAATACGAAACCTCGCGCTATGATTTGAAGTTAAAATCCTCAAATATAGTTAAATAGTGACTTTTTTCACGTTTTTCATGTAGTTTGATACAACGTAAATATATTCATTTTTACAATATTTCGATTCTATTTCATGTAGTATCACGATATGTGATTTGGCCTTCAAATCTCAGAATTTTGCATAATATTGCATTTTAAGCAAGTTTTCTTGCATTTTGTATCGTACGAAAAATCATCGAATTTAGCAATATTTTGACGTTTATCATCCTTTTTTCCTTTATGTGACTTAAAACAAAATATCATCGAATTAGGCAATATTTTGCCGTTTTCCACGTTTTTGTGAGTTTTCAGTCTATGGGTATTAATTCATATATATACGATAAAAATTATGCAAACACATAATTGATTAGATAATAACCTTAAATACTTCATTTTCAATCATCTATTTGTTTCTCGTTAAAATACAGAGTAAGATATTGAAAAGGGGAGAAGTTCGTTTTTTATTGCATATATCGACGTTTCAGCCGGATTAGAGAGATTTTACGTGTACATCTTCCCTCGGTAATATAAACGAAAATCAGGAATATTTTAGTAAATTCTAATGAAAACACATTGATTTTTATCATTTGTATTGGAAACAACATTGTCATATGTCTTTTCTTGGATCTGGATAATACGAAATCTCGCTCTATGAGTTGAAGTTAAAATCCTCAAATATGGTTAAATAATGACTTTTTTCACGTTTTTCATGTTGTTTGATACTACGTAAATATATTCATTTTTACTAATATTTCGATTCTATTTGATGTAGTTTCACGATATGTGATTTGACCTTCAAATCTCAGAATTTCGCATAATATTGCATTTTAAGCAAGTTTTCTTGCATTTTGTTTCGTACGAAAAATCATCGAATTTAGCAATATTTTGACGTTTATCATCCCCTTTTCCTTTATGTGATTTAAACAAAATATTAACGAATTAGGCAATATTTTGCCGTTTTCCACGTTTTTGTGAATTTACAGTCTATGGGTATTAATTCATTTATATACGATAAAAATGTTGCAAACACATAATTGATTAGATAATAACCTTAAATACTTCATTTTCAATCATCTATTTGTTTCTCGTTAAAATACTGAGTAAGATATTGAAAAGGGGAGAAGTTCGGTTTTTATTGCATATATCGACGTTTCAGCCGGATTAGAGCGGTTTTACGTGTACATCTTCCCTCGGTAATGTAACGGAAAATCAGGAACATTTTAGTTAATTGTAATGAAAACACATTGATTTTTATCATTTGTATTGGAAACAACATTGTCATATGTCTTTTCTTGGATCTAAATAATACGAAAGCTCGATCTATGATTTGAAGTTAAAATCCTCAAATATGGTTAAATAGTGACTTTTTTCACGTTTATCATGTAGTTTGATACTACGTAAATATATTCATTTTTACCAATATTTCGATTCTATTTCATGTAGTATCACGATATGTGATTTGGCCTTCAAATCTCAGAATTTCGCATAATATTGCATTTTAAGCAAGTTTACTTGCATTTTGTTTCGTACGAAAAATCATCCAATTTAGCAATATTTTGACGTTTATCATCCCCTTTTCGTTTATGTGATTTAAACAAAATATCATCGAATTAGGCAATATTTTGCCGTTTTTCCACGTTTATGTGAATTTTCAGTTTATTGGTATTAATTCATTATATATACGATAAAAATAATGCAAACACATAATAATTATGATTAATGATTAAAATGATTAGATAATAACCTTAAAAACTTCATTTTCAATCAACTATTTGTTTCTCGTTAAAATACTGAGTAAGATATTGAAAAGGGGAGAAGTTCAGTTTTTATTGCATATATCGACGTTTCAGCCGGATTAGAGCGGTTTTACGTGTACATCTTCCCTAGGAAATATAAACAGAAAATCAGGACATTTTAGTTAATTCTAATGAAAACACATTGATTTTTATCATTTGTATTGGAAACAACATTGTCATATGTCTTTTCTTGGATCTAAATAATACGAAACCTCGCTCTATGATTTGAAGGTAAAATCCTCAAATATGGTAAAATAGTGACTTTTTCACGTTAATCATGTAGTTTGATATTACGTAAATATATTCATTTTTACCAATATTTCGATTCTATTTCATGTAGTATCACGATATGTGATTTGGCCTTCAAATCTCAGAATTTCGCATAATATTGCATTTTAAGCAAGTTTACTTGCATTTTGTTTCGTACGAAAAATCATCCAATAGCAATATTTTGACGTTTATCATCCCCTTTTCCTTTATGTGATTTAAACAAAATATCATCGAATTAGGTAATATTTTGCCGTTTTTCCACGTTTATGTGAATTTTCAGTTTATTGGTATTAATTCATTATATATACGATAAAAATAATGCAAACACATAATAATTATGATTAATGATTAAAATGATTAGATAATAACCTTAAAAACTTCATTTTCAATCAACTATTTGTTTCTCGTTAAAATACTGAGTAAGATATTGAAAAGTTGAGAAATTCGGTTTTTATTGCATATATCGACGTTTCAGCCGGATTAGAGCGGTTTTACGGTACATCTTCCCTCGGTAATATAAACGGAAACTCAGGAACATTTTAGTTAATTCTAATGAAAACACATTGATTTTTATCATTTGTATTGCAAACAACATTGTCATATGTCTTTTCTTGGATCTAAATAATACGAAACCTCGCGCTATGATTTGAAGTTAAAATCCTCAAATATGTTAAATAGTGACTTTTTTCACGTTTTTCATGTAGTTTGATATTACGTAAATATATTCATTTTTACCAATATTTCGATTCTATTTCATGTAGTATCACGATATGTGATTTGGCCTTCAAATCTCAGAATTTCGCATAATATTGCATTTTAAGCAAGTTTTCTTGCATTTTTTTCGTACGAAAAATCATCCAATTTAGCAATATTTTGACGTTTATCATCCCCTTTTCCTTTATGTGATTTAAACAAAATATCATCGAATTAGGTAATATTTTGCCGTTTTTCCACGTTTATGTGAATTTTCAGTTTATTGGTATTAATTCATTATATATACGATAAAAATATGCAAACACATAATAATTATGATTAATGATTAAAATGATTAGATAATAACCTTAAAACTTCATTTTCAATCAACTATTTGTTTCTCGTTAAAATACTGAGTAAGATATTGAAAAGGGGAGAAGTTCAGTTTTTATTGCATATATTGACGTTTCAGCCGGATTAGAGCGGTTTTACGTGTACATCTTCCCTAGGTAATATAAACGGAAAATCAGGAACATTTTAGTTAATTCTAATGAAAACACATTGATTTTTATCATTTGTATTGGAAACAACATTGTCATATGTCTTTTCTTGGATCTAAATAATACGAAACCTCGCTCTATGATTTGAAGTAAAATCCTCAAATATGGTAAAATAGTGACTTTTTCACGTTATCATGTAGTTTGATATTACGTAAATATATTATTTTTACCAATATTTCGATACTATTTCATGTAGTATCACGATATCTGATTTGGCCTTCAAATCTCAGAATTTCGCATAATATTGCATTTTAAGCAAGTTTTCTTGCATTTTGTTTCGTACGAAAAATCATCGAATTTAGCAATATTTTGACGTTTATCATCCCCTTTTCCTTTATGTTTTAAACAAAATATCATCGAATTAGGCAATATTTTGCAGTTTTTCCACGTTTATGTGAATTTTCAGTTTATTGGTATTAATTCATTATATGTACGATAAAAATGATGCAAACACATAATAATTGTGATTAATGATTAAAATGAATAGATAATAACCTTAAATACTTCATTTTCAATCAATTATTTGTTTCTCGTTAAAATACTGAGTAAGATATTGAAAAGTTGAGAAATTCGGTTTTTATTGCATATATCGACGTTTCAGCCGGATTAGAGCGGTTTTACGGGTACATCTTCCCTCGGTAATATAAACGGAAACTCAGGAACATTTTAGTTAATTCTAATGAAAACACATTGATTTTTATCATTTGTATTGCAAACAACATTGTCATATGTCTTTTCTTGGATCTAAATAATACGAAACCTCGCGCTATGATTTGAAGTTAAAATCCTCAAATATAGTTAAATAGTGACTTTTTCACGTTTTTTCATGTAGTTTGATACACGTAAATATATTCATTTTTACCAATATTTCGATTCTATTTCATGTAGTATCACGATATGTGATTTGGCCTTCAATCTCAGAATTTCGCATAATATTGCATTTTAAGCAAGTTTTCTTGCATTTTGTTCGTACGAAAAATCATCGAATTTAGCAATATTTTGACGTTTATCATCCTTTTCCTTTATGTGATTTAAACAAAATATCATCGAATTAGGCAATATTTTGCCGTTTTTCCACGTTTATGTGAATTTTCAGTCTTATTGGTATTAATTCATATATATACGATAAAAATAATGCAAACACATAATTGATTAGATAATAACCTTAAATACTTCATTTTCAATCATCTATTTGTTTCTCGTTAAAATACTGAGTAAGATATTGAAAAGGGGAGAAGTTCGTTTTTATTGCATATATCGACGTTTCAGCCGGATTAGAGAGATTTTACGTGTACATCTTCCCTCGGTAATATAAACGAAAATCAGGAATTTTAGTAATTCTAATGAAAACACATTGATTTTTATCATTTGTATTGGAAACAACATTGTCATATGTCTTTTCTTGGATCTATAATACGAAACTCGCTCTATGAGTTTGAAGTTAAAATCCTCAAATATGGTTAAATAGACTTTTTCACGTTTTCATGTAGTTTGATACTACGTAAATATATTCATTTTTACCAATATTTCGATTCTATTTGATGTAGTTCACGATATGTGATTTGGCCTTCAAATCTCAGAATTTCGCATAATATTGCATTTTAAGCAAGTTTTCTTGCATTTTGTTTCGTACGAAAAATCATCGAATTTAGCAATATTTTGACGTTTATCATCCCCTTTTCCTTTATGTGATTTAAACAAAATATCATCGCATTAGGCAATATTTTGCCGTTTTCCACGTTTTTGTGAATTTACAGTCTATGGTATTAATTCATTTATATACGATAAAATGATGCAAACACATAATTGATTAGATATAACCTTAAATACTTCATTTTCAATCATCTATTTGTTTTCGTTAAAATACTGAGTAAGATATTGAAAAGGGGAGAAGTTCGGTTTTTATTGCATATATCGACGTTTCAGCCGGATTAGAGCGGTTTTACGTGTACATCTTCCCTCGGTAATGTAAACGGAAAATCAGGAACATTTTAGTTAATTGTAATGAAAACACATTGATTTTTATCATTTGTATTGGAAACAACATTGTCATATGTCTTTTCTTGGATCTAAATAATACGAAAGCTCGATCTATGATTTGAAGTTAAAATCCTCAAATATGGTTAAATAGTGACTTTTTTCACGTTTTCATGTAGTTTGATACTACGTAAATATATTCATTTTTACCAATATTTCGATTCTATTTCATGTAGTATCACGATATGTGATTTGGCCTTCAAATCTCAGAATTTCGCATAATATTGCATTTTAAGCAAGTTTACTTGCATTTTGTTTCGTACGAAAAATCATCCAATTAGCAATATTTTGACGTTTATCATCCCCTTTTCCTTTATGTGATTTAAACAAAATATCATCGAATTAGGTAATATTTTGCCGTTTTTCCACGTTTATGTGAATTTTCAGTTTATTGGTATTAATTCATTATATATACGATAAAAATAATGCAAACACATAATAATTATGATTAATGATTAAAATGATTAGATAATAACCTTAAAACTTCATTTTCAATCAACTATTTGTTTCTCGTTAAAATACTGAGTAAGATATTGAAAAGGGGAGAAGTTCAGTTTTTATTGCATATATCGACGTTTCAGCCGGATTAGAGCGGTTTTACGTGTACATCTTCCCTAGGTAATATAAACGGAAAATCAGGAACATTTTAGTTAATTCTAATGAAAACACATTGATTTTTATCATTTGTATTGGAAACAACATTGTCATATGTCTTTTCTTGGATCTAAATAATACGAAACCTCGCTCTATGATTTGAAGGTAAAATCCTCAAATATGGTAAAATAGTGACTTTTTCACGTTAATCATGTAGTTTGATATTACGTAAATATATTAATTTTTACCAATATTTCGATACTATTTCATGTAGTATCACGATATCTGATTTGGCCTTCAAATCTCAGAATTTCGCATAATATTGCATTTTAAGCAAGTTTTCTTGCATTTTGTTTCGTACGAAAATCATCGAATTTAGCAATATTTTGACGTTTATCATCCCCTTTTCCTTTATGTAATTTAAACAAAATATCATCGAATTAGGCAATATTTTGCAGTTTTTCCACGTTTATGTGAATTTTCAGTTTATTGGTATTAATTTATTATATGTACGATAAAAATGATGCAAACACATAATAATTGTGATTAATGATTAAAATGAATAGATAATAACCTTAAATACTTCATTTTCAATCAATTATTTGTTTCTCGTTAAAATACTGAGTAAGATATTGAAAAGTTGAGAAATTCGGTTTTTATTGCATATATCGACGTTTCAGCCGGATTAGAGCGGTTTTACGGGTACATCTTCCCTCGGTAATATAAACGGAAACTCAGGAACATTTTAGTTAATTCTAATGAAAACACATTGATTTTTATCATTTGTATTGCAAACAACATTGTCATATGTCTTTTCTTGGATCTAAATAATACGAAACCTCGCGCTATGATTTGAAGTTAAAATCCTCAAATATAGTTAAATAGTGACTTTTTTCACGTTTTTCATGTAGTTTGATACTACGTAAATATATTCATTTTTACCAATATTTCGATTCTATTTCATGTAGTATCACGATATGTGATTTGGCCTTCAAATCTCAGAATTTTGCATAATATTGCATTTTAAGCAACTTTTCTTGCATTTTGTATCGTACGAAAAATCATCGAATTTAGCAATATTTTGACGTTTATCATCCTTTTTTCCTTTATGTGACTTAAACAAAATATCATCGAATTAGGCAATATTTTGCCGTTTTTCCACGTTTTTGTGAATTTTCAGTCTATGGGTATTAATTCAATATATACGATAAAAATTATGCAAACACATAATTGATTAGATAATAACCTTAAATACTTCATTTTCAATCATCTATTTGTTTCTCGTTAAAATACAGAGTAAGATATTGAAAAGGGGAGAAGTTCGTTTTTTATTGCATATATCGACGTTTCAGCCGGATTAGAGAGATTTTACGTGTACATCTTCCCTCGGTAATATAAACGAAAAATCAGGAATATTTTAGTAAATTCTAATGAAAACACATTGATTTTTATCATTTGTATTGGAAACAACATTGTCATATGTCTTTTCTTGGATCTGGATAATACGAAATCTCGCTCTATGAGTTGAAGTTAAAATCCTCAAATATGGTTAAATAATGACTTTTTTCACGTTTTTCATGTAGTTTGATACTACGTAAATATATTCATTTTTACTAATATTTCGATTCTATTTGATGTAGTTTCACGATATGTGATTTGGCCTTCAAATCTCAGAATTTCGCATAATATTGCATTTTAAGCAAGTTTTCTTGCATTTTGTTTCGTACGAAAAATCATCGAATTTAGCAATATTTTGACGTTTATCATCCCCTTTTCCTTTATGTGATTTAAACAAAATATCATCGCATTAGGCAATATTTTGCCGTTTTCCACGTTTTTGTGAATTTACAGTCTATGGGTATTAATTCATTTATATACGATAAAAATGATGCAAACACATAATTGATTAGATAATAACCTTAAATACTTCATTTTCAATCATCTATTTGTTTCTCGTTAAAATACTGAGTAAGATATTGAAAAGGGGAGAAGTTCGGTTTTTATTGCATATATCGACGTTTCAGCCGGATTAGAGCGGTTTTACGTGTACATCTTCCCTCGGTAATGTAAACGGAAAATCAGGAACATTTTAGTTAATTGTAATGAAAACACATTGATTTTTATCATTTGTATTGGAAACAACATTGTCATATGTCTTTTCTTGGATCTAAATAATACGAAAGCTCGATCTATGATTTGAAGTTAAAATCCTCAAATATGGTTAAATAGTGACTTTTTTCACGTTTATCATGTAGTTTGATACTACGTAAATATATTCATTTTTACCAATATTTCGATTCTATTTCATGTAGTATCACGATATGTGATTTGGCCTTCAAATCTCAGAATTTCGCATAATATTGCATTTTAAGCAAGTTTACTTGCATTTTGTTTCGTACGAAAAATCATCCAATTTAGCAATATTTTGACGTTTATCATCCCCTTTTCGTTTATGTGATTTAAACAAAATATCATCGAATTAGGCAATATT